>NW_027248357.1:1832500-1936471 GCF_041260155.1 Ptychodera flava | reverse complement strand
CTTGAATAACCGGCCACGATTTTCGCATTTTGTAACATGGGCCCCACAAACAACACAGATATTTTCGCGCGTTTTCGGTGATAGAACAGAGGTCGTGCTGACTTTTGTGTGAGTGATCGCACTCGACATTTTGTCAACGACGCCATGTGAGTTTTATGCACGTCTCGTTTGGGTCAATTGGTAACTCCTCCCAATGTGTAAAATTTAGTGATGTCATCTTATGAATAATATATGAGTAAAGAAAACGTCATCTCATGAATAATTTATAGCAACGCAAACCCTGCAAGAAAGCCAAGTCTGTGATTCCGGGTGAAACTCCGCTGTATAGCGTTCACTCCACTCATCTCGCTCACCCTACTCATCGCGTCCACTCACGCGCGCGTTTCACATGAAAGCAAAATACAAATCATTGCGTTCACTCCACTCAAACATTCACAAATCACAGACTTGAACCAAGTCTATAAATAAGCTTACCTCTCAAGTATGTATAGGCCAAAAACAATATTTAATTTTGAATTATGTAGTGTAGGGAAGGACATAGAATATGGTGAAAAGCAAACTAAATATAAAAACTGAATATACAATTATATGGAAATGTTGTTTTACAGTCATGAGTATCTAGTGTGTGCCGAGAGACAAATATTAAAATTGGATGGTATCATCCTGACCAGAGTTTGTCTGACTGGTTGTTTCCTTCTGATTAAATGACACGGTGATAGGTACAAAATATTATGTTATTCACCATAGTTATGCAACATAGCTTGCATTTTGTTCACAGTAGAACTGAGTTTTACATGTAAGATAACTTTCTCATAAACTGTAAATTCTGGCTTCTGGCAGCTCAAACCTCGCAATACTACATTTTTTGATATGATATGGAGTGACTTGCACACATATGCAATATGCAGTGACAGTCGATATATTCATAGTAAGAGTCTACTACATTCAAGCATAGTGATGTTGACAAGTACATGCATGCCAGTGCACGATTTCAAAGTAGCCAGGAGAAAATTCTAATGGTCTTTTAGTGGAAATATAGGTATTAAACGACAGTGAAACAATCAACATTAGTTATCGTGACCTTGCTAAAGTGCAATCTCGGATCATGTATGATCTGATGATCATGCCAAATTACCATGTCGGATTATGCCGTGATTCTGAAGTGCGCGTAAATCGGTCAACATAAGCACACATAGATTCTCGCCAGTCGCTTGTACTGCTTGGTCTCGCGTAGCTTTCGGTATTTATACAAGCTCGTGCCTTCGGCCCTCAACCTCGCGCCTTCGGCGCTCGATCGCCTACATTGGATTACTACCGCACTTAATACAGTGACTCCGGTCAAAAGAAGGCACGAGGACTGTCGACAGTCTAAAGCACACACTGTCTTTAGCGATCGAAGTCAACAATGGTGTCAAAATCAATGCACAACTGTCGAAATTTGTCAGAGAGACAGCATTTTTTAATTTCAACTGTCAGACCTGCATCAATTTTTTTATCAAATGGAGTAGCAGTGCAATTTTTCAAATTTAAGCCAGTGTTTCACATATCACAGGATGGTTTTATATATTCATTTTACATTCCAACAAATGAAAACAAAATGGAAATTCTAGTATATATACAACTTTAAATTATAGAACACTTTTTTGGCAAATCAACAGTGATCAGTACTATACCTGCTTTTCTTTATAACAGTCAATTCCTTTTAAGTTCTCAGGGGAAATGTTATCTTTTGTGGTCAGAGAAACAAGGCTCACACATTGTATTTCATTATATTTGTTGTTCCTCAATTTTTCATTGACAACTTGTAATCTTTCTAACATATTTATGTTGAGAGAATAATATATTGGTTTTAACACTAGTTTATTGACTCCTGTCTTGTGTTTTAAATTTTCACAATGTACAGAAGTCAAATAGTCCCATCTAGATATTGCCTATCGCCTACGGAGGCCATCATTCTTCAGGCGCCTTTCCTACCAAAAAATACACGACAGCCGCAAAAGTGCATCACTGTCAACTTCATAACTATAGAACATATTGAAATACACAGTGAAACGTTCACAACGTAAAAAATGTGCACAGACCGAGAAACAAGATGGCGTCCGATTCGATTCTTCAACTCAGATTTTGTCCTAGAATTGTGCGCATGCGCAGACGGTAGCTTTAACGAAAGCGAGTCAAAATCAAGTAAATATAAAATAAAAATGGATAAAAATATTGTTTAAAAATAATACAAGGCATGTATCACCAAATTTTGAACATTTCTGACGGCATTTCAACTATACGAACACCCATGCCAAATATCACAATAATCAAATCAGCGGTTTTGAGGAAAAATTGAAAGTAGTGGTTTTCACAAAAAAGCTAAAAAAGTGACTTTAAAATGATTCAATCAAAAAAAGCAAAAAGAACGTTTGAGGTACATGCCAAAGTGACCACCAGACTAAATTTCAGAAAAAGTTACTGAAGCGTTTCTGAGATACCTGCGTCCACAGCATACGGCCCACTGTATGCAACAACAGAGGCCGCGTCATCACATTAGTACTTTGGGCCAAAGACCCAAAGGACTTATAAGGGGAAAGTCTGGCAAATAGATTATAGTCTCTAAGGACGGCAGCAAATTGTGATCGTAAGCAATCGTAAGTTAGAACCTTCTACTGTTTGTAGCTTTATGGCTTTTTTGGTTGGCAGTGATGTAGATAATAGCCGGTCACTGGTAAAAGACGTCGCGCGGCCGGGTTACACGCAGCTTGCAACGCCGACGGGAAAAAAACTTGTGAATTTGAAAAACAAATCTTCACTCATTCGTAAGCTTATTTTCAGTGTAATTTTGGTATTTCGAACAAATCACAGAAAAGGGTGAAGAAATTTTGAGTAAAACTGATTTAAAACGTTACGATCCCCAGTTTAGAGTTTGGTATACAACAGCATGACCCGAAGTATAGTAAGTGCAGGTTGCATATCCGGTTACCTCAGATAGGTAACCTCGGAAAACATCGACAACCGTTCGTAATATGTAAATGCCATGTGACTGAGACGTCGTGGAAAAATTGTCGTTGTCCGAAGTTCCATAGATGAGCATGCATATTTGAATACTATATACGCTGCTTGCTATTCAGGATATGTAAGCCAGAAACTTCAACAAAAGGAAACTACTAGTAATCTGTGACAATGGTCAGCCAAGTATTTTGAAATACATTGGTAAAGAAAGTAAATGACGCTAATGAGTCCCCCAGGACAGCTGTGCAGGGCTGTGGTCGTCATCGATGAGTACTTGAGTATGGATGATCGATCTACAACGCAATGTTGACGTAGCCAGTAACAGTGGTAACGATGTAATCGACACTGAAATTTCAATTCTACTCAGCTCAACTGAATTGAATCAACTGATATAAATAATGGCCAAACTTGTCACAATGCCAAAGGTACTTCCTCAAAATGTGAGTGAAAAGATTCAGTTTCGATGCCTGAAGGAAGAAATTAAATTTTGATTGCCTTCAAAACGACGTGTGAAGACTCTCAATGTTCATAACTTTTTACAGGAACACATACAAAACGTTTTTTTTCAAGACCACCAATCACTCCAAAAAGAAAATGCCGTTTCTTGCGTGTTCATTACATGTGTCTTATCGTGCAAGTTGTATGTGGCTGTGTATGCGTATGTTTGGGTACATAACGGTGATTTTAGTGATAAGTCAGTACGCTTTGTTAGTTGTGCTCCGCAGGGATCAAGATCGCCCAGGCCGCAATTTGAATTTGAGTAATCATGATTGGCAGCATACATTAACATTTTGAACAGAGGTCAAATGGACATTCTAGACCCATGCTTTGTGAAAATATGCGTTCTCTGTATTAAATAACAATGTTTTTCAACTTTTTTTCGACATAAAGGCAGTCACTATACATTCACAGGTGTCATGTATGAGATTTGACGGAAATTAACGCCGTTCACACGTCGAATTTCTGGAAATCTCGGAGCAAATCGAGTGCGTCTTACCCGTAGCGTGGCTTTTTCACATCTGCATAGTCTTACCATAATCCCCCTTTTGTAGGGGACTTTGGCGTTTAATGATTTTCAATAATGTTGCATCATAGAATCTGCAATATATGTAGCAAGTTTCATGAACTTTACCCAGTCAATTCAGATATATATCCCTAACAAGTCATCGTTGATGACACAGTCCCCGCTTGTCCATTTTGTTATAATCTTTGGTGTCTAGGTAGCTGTGGTCTAGGTAGCTGTGGAATGACATTGATGCAACGGGTACATCAGGCCTGTGACTTGCATAATAAAGTAATCTGAGGAACGTTCAATAAATGACTCATCTCTGCCGGTAATGACCACTCAAGGAACTTTTGATTACATCACACATAACGATGCCCTATACTGCCTCCAGTGTCATGATGGCACATACTATACACATGGTTTGGTGGAATTTTCAAAATGGTATGGGATCGGGTATGTTGTTGTAATCAGCCATTTCGGATCATATAATGAAACAAATTAATGTGCACAAGAATGCAGCCATAGTATTTTATCTTCGTATCACGTTTGAACAAAATCAGTCCATCGAGGGACAGTGACCTATGTTTATGTTTCAAAGACATAACAAAATCACACCAAAATTTTAATCAAATGGCTGTCTATTGACCATATGGATCATAGCACAAAATTAGTAGACATGCATATGTATGCTATAGTACTTTATCTTTGTACCAAGTCTCAACAACATTGGTTAAAGAATATTTGCATATGATTAAGCCTCAAAGACATGAAATAATCCAAAAATGACCATCTGACAGCGATATTGGAAAAAAAATGACAATCTGGCAGCCATATTGGAACATGTCACAAAGTAAATTGACATGTATATGTATGCCATAGTGCTTGATCTTTGTGCCAAGTTTGGACAAAATGGGTGTAATGACCTTTGAATTACGATTCAAAAACATGCAAAATTTCAACAAAATGGCAGTTCTGCAGCCATATTGGATCCCATCGCAAGCTTAATTGATACATGCATATGTATGCCATTGTGCTTTGCCTTTGTGCCAAGTTTGAACCAAATCGGTTCAAGGTTGTTTGAGTTATGGTTCAAAGACATGAAAAAATAGCAAAAATATGGCCGCCTGTCGGCCATATTGGATCATATCACGAAGTAATATTGTGTTCGTATGAAGGATATAATGTTTTGCTTTTGTGCCAAATTTGAACAGAATCGGTTCAAGGATGTCAGAGTTTTGGTTCAAAGACATGAAAAATCGCAACAAAATGGCCGCCTCACGCCCATATTGGATCGTATCGCAATATAATTCGACATGCATATGTAGGACATAGTGTTATGCATTTGTCTTAAGTTTGAACAGAATCGGTTCAAGGATCTTTGAGTTATGGTTCAAAGACACGAAAAAATCGCAAACAAAATGGCCGCCTAGTGGCCATATTGGATTGTATCACAAAATAATTTGACATGCATATGTATGCCATAGTGTTATACCTTTGTGGCAAGTTTGAACAGAATCTGTTCAAGGATGTCTGAGTTATGGTCCAAAGACATGAAAAATCGCAACAAAATGGCCGCCACGCACCCATATTGAAACATATCGCGAAATAATTTGACATGGATATGAAAGCCATAGTGTTATGCCTTTGTGCCAAGTTTGAGCAGAATGTACTCAAGGATGTCTGAGTTATGGTCCAAAGACATGAAAAATCGCAACAAAATGGCCGCCACGCACCCATATTGAAACATATCGCGAAATAATTTGACATGGATATGAAAGCCATAGTGTTATGCCTTTGTGCCAAGTTTGAGCAGAATGTACTCAAGGATGTCTGAGTTATGGTCCAAAGACATGAAAAATCGCAATAAAATGGCCGCCTCGCGCCCATATTAGATCATATCACAAAATAAATCAACGTGCATCTGTAGGTCATAGTGCTATGCCTTTGTGCCAAGTTTGAACAAAATTAGTTTAGCAGTGTCTGAGAAACTGTTGATGACGGACGGACGGACGGACAGACGGACGGACGGACGGACGGACGGACACACGGACAGGACCCAATCTATAAGTCCCCGCCGGACTTCGTCCGCGGGGACTAATTAGCAAAGTTTATTAAATATGCAAATTGGGAATTGGCTGAAGTTAAAATGCGTAATGACTTTCAATAATGCTGTATCATAGTATCTTCAATGAACATGACAAGTTTCATCAACTTTGGTCAAGTTAATTCAGGTATATATCACTAATTAAGAAAGTTCATTAAATATGCAAATTAGGAATTGGCTGAAGAGAAAATGCAAAATAACTTTTAATAATATTGTACTATTGTGTCTTTAATGTACATAGCAAGTTTCATCATTTTGATCAAGTCAATTTAGATATAGAGGTCCCTAATGAGGAAAATTTGTTTTATATGCAAATTAGGAATTGGCTGAAGTAAAAATGTCTTTTGACTTTCAATAATGTTATATCATAGCATCTTTGATGTACATAGCATGTTTCAACAACTGCAATCAAGTTAATTCAGATATATATCCCTAATTAGGAAAGTTCATTAAATATGCAAATTAGGAATTGGCTGAAATAAAAATGCTTAATGACTTTCAATAATGTTTAATCATAGTTTCTTCAATATACATACCAAGTTTGGTCAATTTTGATCGCGTCAAATCAGATATATAGCCCTTATTAGGAAAGTTCATTAAATATGCAAATTAGCAACTATCTTTCACGTCACCCCTAAATGGTTCCCACTGCTAATATATCTTGGTGTGGTCAACATTTGTAGCATCAAATTGTGTGCAGTCGTTCTCAATGTATAGCCGTTTTTTCTAAAATCATTAATTATGCAAATGAGCAAAAAGCAAGCCACACCCACCAAAAACTAAACAGTTCTTGCCATTTGCAAACTTAATCTATGTACCAAATTTGATTCTGATCTTATAAGCCGTTTTTGAGACATTGAGTGTACAGACAGACAGACAGAGAGACAGACAGAGCAGACAGATATCACTGCGACATACGCCCACGTGTGTGAACACGTGAGCAAAAAATCAGCGTGAACCGTGCAGCTGTTCTTAGGATTTTGCTGTGGATGGACATACATACATGGACATACATACATAGTACATACATACATATTACATACATGCATGCATACATACATGCATGCATACATACATACATACATACATACATACATACATACATACATACATAGTATTACATACATTCATACATACATAAATACATGAACCTACATACCTACATACATACATACATACATACATTTTTACAGCTTTTAACCTCCCATAGCAGACCAACCTATAAATATCAGCTTGTTCAACTTGATACTGTTGCTTATAATAATATAAACAAGAGTTAATTACATTCTAATTAGAGTAAACATGCCATGCTTATCAATCTCACATCATAAGTAAAACAGCATGTCTGGCAGCTTATAAAGAAACTTCAGTATCACTGTAAATTTTTTTCAACAGTATTTTCATTCTATTAGTAAACCAAGCACATTTTAACTCTCAAATTACCATATTTTTTCACTAACTCAGTAAGTCCTTATGAATAAGTTGAGACTGTGGATACTCAGAGAAAGCACACTGAAGAGACAAATGTTTGCAACTTAAGAAGTTCAACGTCATCAAAGGCATTATAAAGAATCACGTAACACTTTCATTACACACCTTACACAGATTGCATATTTGCTATGAATAGCACATCAGGAATCCTATAGCCAAGATTTACCATAAACTATAGACCCTTGAGAAAAACGGGACAGGCAACTGCGATAAAGAACAAAGGGACTTTGGATAAGCAGCGTGTGATCCTACTTGGAATAATTAAGATGTGTTAATGGGTCGGGGACGGAATGAAGCTGGACCCATCGACTGCACAACATCCGGTTCATAGACACTGCATGCGGGTATACAGTAATAATGTTTTTGGATTACAAGTTATTTCGGATTACCCGCAAGTCCATTTTTAGAAAGAAAAGCGTTACAAATATTTTGAGAATAATTCGTCAAAATGGTTTTTAAAGTATTTTTTACATATTAGTAGCGAGATGCGATGCAAATAGAAGTCTACAGGGAGTCAGTATGTTGCTGTAAAGTGACAAAGTTTCCAATACAAATCCGAGACACATATCACTGCAGTTCCAGACTTAACAGCAGTTGACATCGCAGAGTTGTTTACATTCCGCAATCGTCCGTGTATCTCCAAATTTTCCCTTGTTTTTGCAGTTTTTTAACCATCGGAATATTTTCTGTGCGAGGAGTGCTCCATGATTTGGTAAAGTATAAACTACTGAAATGTTGTTGTTTGAAAACTGTGAACGGCCAAATTTGCGAGGACAGCGTTTAGCTTTGTGTAAATGCTTGTCTACCTCACCGCTTCTGACTCCACCAACCGTTGTTGAGTCCCGATTTATCGCAAGGTTTTGCCTGACAGCGAAAGTCAGTGTTAAAAATGTATTTTCTAGAACTTTGCTGGTGTAGACATGTGTAGCATATCCAAAATTTGGTGTTTCTTTAGGCTAAAACAGTACCAAAATGTTAGAGGTCGTGTACTTGAGCTCTGATGGAGTAGTCATTTTCTGTATACCCTGATTTTCGTCAAATTTTGCGTGACAGATAAAATAAAGGTCAGATTTTCGTTTCGCAAGACTGGGGAAGTGTAAACCTGTATAACTTGTAAATGTTTGTTGTTATCGGAGATTTTTATGGTAGGGAATGTGAACTTAAGATGTTGATACCTAGCAAGAGTTTTCTGTAGCGTCTATGGCTAAATGTACACAGTTTTTATCGTCAGGCGTTTGCCTGTTGGCTTTGGCTAGAATCCAAAATGTGATCTTCATCGTAACCAGAACATTCACCATGACTGGTATTAAAACATAGGGACAAAGTCCCTGAAGCAACTATAGACATGGATACAAAATTAAGTATTTCCTGACTGTATGAAATTATCTCACTAAGGTCATCCTAGGGACATGTAAACCAAATATTAAAGCTGTCTGACCAGCGGTTTTGAAAAAACAAGCGACTCAACAGTTGACAGAGCTCTGCTGTGTTATGTAGAGAATAACCTTTTGTGACACATGTATTGATGAAGAAGGTGGATATCTTTGATAGCTCATTTCAGGATGGCCTGACCAAAAAATTGAAAAATGGAAAAAAATTCCGTAAAAATACAGATTTGCATATTTCATCAGACTATATTAGTCTATAATAGCAAATAAACGAGAGTTAATTACATTCTAATTAAAGTACACAAGACTTGCTTAAATCAAGATTTACGTCATAAAAAAACAGCATATCTGTCAGGTTATAAAGAATCTTGAGCTGGTTATCTTTTAATATCAGTATTTTTATCCCATTAACCAAGCACATTTTAACTTTCAAATTAACATTGTAAGTAAGTTCTGTTGAATAAGTTGAGACTGTACGTACTCAGAGAAAGCACACTGAAGAGACAAATGTTTGAAACTTAAGAAGTTCAAGGTCATCAAAAGCATTACAAGGAATCATGTTACACTTTCATTGCACTGTTTACACAGATTGCATAATTGCTATAAATAGCACATGAGGAATCTTACAGCCCAGCTTTACCATAAATACCCTATCACTTTGACCACTCTTTTAATTGACCACTCTATTTTTTTCCTCAAAAAGTAATCTTATTTTATCCTTACCAAGTCAACCATAAATGGAAATTAGAACTTTTTCTATCTCTATTTATTTGACCACCCTATCATGACAAACTATTATGAGCAATTTCTTTTAGATAACATAAATGGTGGTTCAGAATATATCAAAGTTGGGATTCAGGAAAGTTGCCTTTACATGTTTTAATCCTCAATTCACTATGAACTGTCAAAAAAAGTTGAACTTTCTGATAATTCCACACTAAAATTATTTTGGCTTTGATGATTTCCTAATGAATTCAGTTATTTAAAATCATATTAATTATTTTTTTCTGGGTGAATTGATAGGGTTTATACAGTACAAGAATTACATACAATGTAAGTCAAACTTAGACCAAAAATGACAAAAAAATTCCTTAAAAATACACATTTGCATATTTCATCACAATTTGAACAAATCTAAGTTGGGTTATCCCTAGGGACCTGTATACCAAATAACAAAGCTGTCTGACCAGCGGTTATGAAGAAGAAGATTTTTTACCAAAAACACCTTTTTTGGCATTAATTTGCCTATTTTCAACAATATCAAAAAATTAAAAAAAAACAGTTTCTCAAAATCATATTTTTCATCTACACAACAAATATCAAACCAGTAAGTACTGCGGTTCTCAAGATATTTGAGTGGACGGACGCCTCACAAACGGACATACATACATACATACATACATACAGACTGACGCCGGACGGATACCCATCCCAATAGCTTCTATAGACTGTAGTCTATAGTAGCTAAAAACCAAATATGACAATGATCGGATGAGCAGTTCCTGAGTTCTTGATTTTTGACCATTTTTGCCTATTTTACATACATACAGAGAGACACCTCACATATAGACTTTTTTCAACCATATATGTATGTCAAATGGGAGCTAAAAACAGCGTAAATGACACTGTATCTCCTCAGTTGACATGTGGTGAAATAAAGAGGTGCAAATGAAGGAGATATTACCCTTGCATTGGTGGGAGGGATCACTGTACACACCAATGTGAGCTTTGTATTAACGGGCCAAAACACAAATAAAATGAAAAAAAGATACTCACCATATAGGTATCCCAGAGTCTGATGGTACATTTCAATGGAATCTCACGCATCAGTAAATTATTCATCCATCGGAATGCAAATTGTAAGTACTCAACATTGTGTCTTCCAAAATGACCATGGAGAGATGCTGCAAAAAGCATGTGAAAGGATCACAATTATCAAGAACAACTCTTCACAAGTGACATTATCCCCGTCAAAGACCTTAGTGCAGCCAATGTGCAAGATACCATCAATGACCATTTCGCTCTTTCAGTTGCGTTATTTTTACGTAGATCTTGCTGTGAAAAGAATGGAATGTTGCCTTGTAACAACTCATAAACATTACCACGGCTTGTATCACTGTTTAACTATTTTTACTTTTGATAAGTAGAGCAGGTTCTTGGGACACATACACAACAGATATTGCACTTAAAGGCCTGTGCCGGCGTCAGATTGTTACGCAGGGAAATCTACTGATTAGATTATAATTTCAATGGAAAACAAAAGGCTATGACACTCCATTATCCTCTTATAGACTAAAACAAACTTGATCCTGGGGATCAAGTCCCTGGCCTTTAAAGGTGGTAATACAAGGTAAATTATGTTGCGCAACACATTATTTAAGCGGCATGAAGGTCTTCAAATATTGTTACATAATGTAGTTGTTCTTTACAAGATGTTCAAAATATGAACAACTTGCAACACTTGCAAGTGGTTTGAAATAGCTGTCAACATAATTGTACAAAATATGGTTCAGTTTTAGGTATTTGATTAAAAAGTTCTCAAAGAAATGACAAACATTTGAAACCATAGGATACAAAAACAGAAATAAATACATGCATGCATATATAGAGAGAAAATGAGATGAATTAAAATTAAAGGAGATGTTCATATTGTAAATGGCAAGTATCAGAAATAGATTTTGAGATAAGATGCTATTATGATGCCAGACTGTTCATCAGAAAAACAGGGAGATGTTTGTACCATTACTTCGTTAGAAATATTCACGATTATTGTACATAACAATAGAATTTTGTGTGCACTAAAAAAGCCGTATAGAACGTCCGTTCCGTAACATGTATGGTTTCCAGGCGATGCACTATTATTGACATTGAACGTTTCTCAACACATTTAATATTGGAGGACATTTATGTTACTATGGATATCTATCAATACCGGTATCACACAGTCTTGAAGCTATCAAGATATATTGTAAGAAAGTTTTAGAGTACAACATGACAAATAAAATAGGAAGACCTATTAATCAAAACCACTGTAAATCAGTTCTCGAGTTAAAATGTCAGTCCCCTCATTAACTGTAAAAGAGACTACGGTTTTGTCTCATGGTAAGGGGAAAAATGGGGAAATTGCACTGGCTTGATATCGCCAGAAAACAGCACTTCTGCAAATTGTTGAGCATTGGCAAAAGATTTAGAAATATATTTGTATCCTCTTCAGAAATTGGAAAACCATTTTCGTGCCTTTGATACAATACAATATCACATTGAGTGTTGAGGCTACATGATACTACTATTCCCAGATCCCTTATATATAGTGGAGAAAAATATGGTCCAATGGTGGTCCATGGCTAATACAAACCCAATCACTGTCTGTATGACAGTGACATGCATACCAGTGCATAATTTCAGGTAATCATGGAGAAATTCTGATGGCATTTTGGCGAAAAATACAGTGAATAACAACAGCATATAGCATTGCATATTGTGACCATGCTCAAACACACAGGCCTATATTGAACCATTTTTCAATACCTTTGCCATGTCCTATGGTCTTCGAAATGTACATGCTTCCCGCGTCAATCGAGTTAAAAGTAATATCACAATCAAAATACATGCACACCCTCTCTTTAGTGATCAAAGCCAATCAAAATTGCAATAACAATACTGGCTAGCACTCCTATAAACACAAGCTAAAAATGTGTGAAACTGGATACAACTCTGTTATCAAAAATTTGCAGGTCTTGTACAAGTCTCACATACATTGTAGATTTCATCACAATATGCACATATCAAAACTATGTCATTGCCAGACCTCTGAAAAGCAGTTGTGAATAATAAAATATTTTGACCATTATTAGCAGAAATATTCTTAAGCAAAGTAAGACTTTCATGACAGCCTGTGTTGCAAAGTTGTGGTGATAGAAAAAGGTATACAATGTAAATCAATAAAATTTTGTCTGGAGTTTAACCAGTCCCGTGGCATCTACAAAATATAGCTAAAATAGGTGTGTCTTTTTTCACTAAAAGTAAGAATGTATCATGCAAAGTTCATCATCATCTGCAAAAATTAGAAAGCAGTCAGGTCTAGGAACCTTTAAACTAAATTTGAATGTCATTGAATTAGCATTTTATAAAAAGCATGAGGTTCTGACAAAAAAAACCCAAAAATAGCAGCAATGACACTTTGCTGTTGATTTGGCAGGCTCCCGAGTGAGCGTATGTATGATATTTAATACAGAATGCGTATACTCAGAGTAGAGAATGCGTATACACAGACAGCATCTCTGGCTACCGGAACTGGTCATTACTTATCCATGCACTGATACACTAAGTTATTGTAGAAGTTAAACGTAGCTGTAGTAATAAAGTTTGAAGAAATGGAGTCGGCATCACTGTCTCCATCATTTGAAATCAAAAGTACCTGGTTCACAAACAATTTTGACATCAAATTCAAGAGTGAAATGTGCAGCCGCTATAGTTATTGCAATTGGACCAGGGATTTCAAGAATGAGATATTTAGCATTTTAGACCAAAAACAGCACAAAATGTCCAAAAAATACCCTATACAGGTTTTGTCAAAATTTGAACAAGCTGATATAGATCATCCCTAAAAACCTTCATGTCAAATTCTGAAGCAATCAGACCAGTAATTTCAGAAATTTTTTGACAAAACAAGCGACCTAGTGGCCGATAAAGCTCTGCTGTGTTTATGTAGAGAATAACTATTTTTGACACATGTTGATGAAGAAGGTGGAAATCTTTGATAGCTCAATGCAGTGGCCAGAAAAAAGTGTTCATTTGAACAACGTCACATCTCAAACCCTGGGTCTACCTGTACACCAAATACTGAGATGGTAGGTGCGGCGGTTTGGGAGCCTTTGCATGTGACGGACATACATCCGCACATACAGACGCCAACATATAAGCTCTTTTTGGTATTTATATACATGCCAAATATGAGCTAAAAATGACCAAAGGTACAATATGCAAAGTTCATCACAGTTTAAAGAAACTTCCCTAAGTTTACCCTAGGAACCATCATGCATACCAAATTTAAAAGCATTTATTACAAGCGATTTCAGAGGAGAATATTTTTTTGACCAAAAAATTTGGAAAAATTGCTCTAAAAATACAAGCTTAAAAATCTCATGACAATTTGAGGACACAGTACTGATGTTACCTGTTTGATCATGCATACTATGTTTCAAAGCAATCTGATGAGCAGTTTCAGAGCAGAAGATTTTTTGACCAAAAATGAGAAAAATTTCTCCAAAATACAATTACCGGTATGAACATTTCACAACAATTTGAACAAATCTAACTTAAAGTCACACTAAGGAACCTGCATACCAAGTTTCAACTAAATGTGACAGTGGTCTGTGGTCATAGAACATTACATTACTTTTTTTACCTCATTTGCAAATACTGCGACAGTTGGACAAGCAACGAGTCATTTCAAAAAACAAGTCTCTTTATTTAAATTTTGAAGTACATACATGTTAAAATGTATATTGTCATTGTCTGTATTATATCGTTGTAATCTATGAAAATATTCATATCAACAAACCAAGCCACTAGGCCAGCTGTTTTCTTGACATTTTAATGAATATGTAGGTGACAGTCAGGTCTACAAATATGAACCTTCTTATATAATTGACCAAAACTGAAGAACACAAGGTGATATCTCTTTACATTAACTGATAAATATGATTGATCTTCATGAAATGTTCACATCAACCTTTTAATTGTACAGGTAAATACTACCTGAAATAATGTTTGTTTCCATTGAAGAACCAAATAGAGAGATATCAATGTAGGAAAGTTTTGATGCAAAAACTTGGAATGACACAGATGTAGGTTGTGATATGGACTGGTGAGAGAATAAGTCTTATCATATCTTTTGTGTCTGCAGAGTTTTAGCTTGGGCATGCAATGATCATGTTGAATGTCTGAGGAATACGTTTAATAGCTACTGACAGCAATGAACTGGTAAAGTTTCCATTTAAAATGTTGTCAAGCTTTCAAATCAAAATGGAACATCTCTTCTGGACTGTAGTTGGACTAATCTAAACCAAACCAAATACTCATTCACATATTAATACATTCAAATTTGAATTTTTTTCAGTGACAGAAGATACGTACCATCTACTCTTTGTACAAGCTCCCGTAGTGCATTCACTTTCAGCTGAATTCCAGGTTGTGCAAACGTGTAATTATCTTGGATACCATCTAGTAACTTGCTCATACACCAAAAACTGTCTGCTTCTATGAAAGATAATTTTTCCTCTTCAAGTTTTTTAACATTGTAATTATCAATGGCTTCGGCAGTATCATCTGCAAAGAAACAAAATTTTCTGATTTGTACATATTTATGAATCATTAACAAAAAATACCGTCAAGGACAGTGTGCTCACATTTGGTTTGAATTGGTTAATTCAAGAAATATTTAAACCAGAAAAACAAGAATGACAAAAGCAAATAAGGTCTGCAACTTAGGTACATGTACTGGAGGTCATCTTAAGGAACATGCATAGACATGGATACAAAATTAGGTATTTCCTGACTGTATGAAATTATCTCACTAAGGTCATCCTAGGGACATGTAAACCAAATATTAAAGCTGTCTGACCAGCGGTTTTGAAAAAACAAGCGACTCAACAGTTGACAGAGCTCTGCTGTGTTATGTAGAGAATAACCTTTTGTGACACATGTATTGATGAAGAAGGTGGATATCTTTGATTGCTCATTTCAGGATGGCCTGACCAAAAATGGAAAAAACTCCGTAAAAATACAGATTTGCATATTTCATCAGACTATATAAGTCAATAATAGCAAATAAACGAGAGTTAATTACATTCTAATTAAAGTAAACAAGACTTGCTTAAATCAAGATTTACGTCATAAAAAAACAGCATATCTGTCAGGTTATAAAGAATCTTGAGCTGGTTATCTTTTAATATCAGCATTTTCATCCTATTAACTAAGCACATTTTAACTTTCAAATTAACATTGTAAGTAAGTTCTGTTGAATAAGTTGAGACTGTAGTACTCAGAGAAAGCACATTGAAGAGACAAATGTTTGAAACTTAAGAAGTTCAAGGTCATCAAAAGCATTATAAGAAATCATGTTACACTTTCATTGCACTGTTTACACAGATTGCATAATTGCTATAAATAGCACATGAGGAATCTTACAGTCCAGCTTTACCATAAAAACCCTATCACTTTGACCACTCTTTTAATTGACCACTCTATTTTTTTCCTCAAAAAGTAATCTTATTTTATCCTTACCAAGTCGACCATAAATGGAAATTAGAACTTTCTCTATCTCTATTTATTTGACCACCCTATCATGACAAACTATTATGAGCAATTTCTTTTAGATAACATAAATGGTGGTTCAGAATATATCAAAGTTGGGATTCAGGAAAGTTGCCTTTACATGTTGTAATCCTCCAAGATGGTAAGCATTTCACTATGAGCTGTCAAAAAAGTTGAACTTTCTGATAATTCCACACTAAAATTATTTTGGCTTTGATGATTTCCTAATTAATTCAATTATTTAAAATCATATTATTTTTTTCTGGGTGAATTGATAGGGTTTATACAGTACAAGAATTACATACAATGTAAGTCAAATTTGACCAAAAATGACAAAAAAATTCCTTGAAAATACAGATTTGCATATTTCATCACAATTTGAACAAATCTAAGTTGGGTTATCCCTAGGGACCTGTATACCAAATAACAAAGCTGTCTGACCAGCGGTTATGAAGAAGAAGATTTTTTACCAAAAACACCTTTTTTGGCATTAATTTGCCTATTTTCAACAATATCAAAAAATTAAAAAAATAGTTTCTCAAAATCATATTTTTCATCTACACAACAAATATCAAATCAGTAAGTACTGCGGTTCTCAAGATATTTGAGTGGACGGACGCCTCACAAACGGACATACATACATACATACATACATACATACATACATACATACATACAGACTGACGACAGACGCCGGACGGATACCCATCCCAATAGCTTCTATAGACTATAGTCTATAGTAGCTAATAAAGAGTGGGAAAAAATGTACAAGGGATCTGTTAAAAAGTAACGCTACCTCATCAATCTTCTATCCCCTACCCCCTCCTGAATATCGAATGTTCCATCCCTTACATAAGACCAGCTGGCATTGCAGGAAATGTATTTACAACCTTGGGGATGTTTTACTTAATGCTATGAGTGCTATCATTGAATGTAAACAGCACTTAAATCAGTTACAGATAGTGAAATGCCTTCCACTGTGGCCGGTGATTACAACATCTGGAATTATCCTGGATCCAAATTTCTCATCAGTTCTTGTGTGTCTTACATGCAAAAGTTGCAAAAATTGGTTAGCAATGAAAAAAATTTACCTCAGCTTTGTTTTCTGGATCAAATTTTACTACAAATTGATATTAAATATGACAAAATTATGTTCACAGCCTTCAAAACTCTCCCACAACATATCCTGGGTTGGTGTAGGTCATTTAAGGTCACAAAAGAAAATTACCTAAAATATAAAAATACCGTCAATGACGCTGTACCTTCTCTAATGTGTGGCCAGGTCAGGTAATTGGTTGTTGGCATGGAGTTATTGGTAAATAGTTGATGATGTAGGGGCATGAGGTGAGATATGGACCCAAAGAACCCAAAAGATGATTAAATACATCAATCAAAAAAAATTCTAAGCTACAGTATAAACTGCCTAAAGATAGTTCAGTGGGGAAAAAAGGTTAAATAATTCAGAAATAAGAATTAACAGTCCAAAATAGTAATGATGCACTTCCCTACTGACCTGAGTGCATGTGAAATACACAACCTGGCATCTGTAAATTAAATGTATACCAAGTGATCATTTTAAGTCACTTTTAACTGTTTTTAAGGGATATTCCAAAGAGTCCTGTGGAAATGATGAAAACGCTTATCTGGTCTTGTGTTTGTAAAACCTCATGGCTGATAATTGTCATAGTATTCAAAAGAAATTGAAAGTGAAGAAATTACTGTTTTTAATAGGCATATTTTCCTTGAAATACATGACCGTGTAAAGAATATATGCTAAAAGTGTTTAAGAGTAATTTCTTTTCAAAAAATAATTTAATCTGTGACCCAAAGGATTTTTATTCTTTGAGTTTACAGATTCAAACATTGCAATTTGTTCAATCATCTTGTGCAGTGCAAAATTTATAAAATGACTGAAAAATAAAAAAATTGGCAGAATTACAGTCTTTGTGATGTAAAATCATGGGTTGACATCACGATAATTGTTAATCTGTTCGAAGTACTTTCTATAATTTAAAAAAATAAAGTTCATACAGAAACGGTAACATATATTGTCAGCAATGTAGTGTTAATTTTGACTTTACATCAAAATATGCCTTTGCTGGATACCAAATATGTAGGCGAAATATTAAAATCAGCCGTGTTCAGCAAAATCCACACAACAGCATTGATCCTTTTCTAATTTGATTAGATTTGCTTATGTTATCCTTGTATGACAGTCAGTACAATATGGAACTTGAACACAACACAGTGAATAAGTATGCTGTAAATGAAATGGTGTGGCTGCATCCACATGCAGCATAAGAGTGCCTTTGTCTCTCACCCCTCATTTCCAGCCTGTCCCATCCCTGAAAAAATAGTTTGGTCTTATATTTAAAATGTTAATAATTTCTGTATTTGTTAAAATGTGCGCATCTCAAAAACTTTTGATCATAAACATTTTCATTGCTTTTTATAGCTGACCAGTCAGTTAACCTGTTTATTTTGAATATTTGCGCATTTTTTCTCAGTATTTGACATTTTCAGAATAGCTCTTATTCATTATGTCATTTTCTAAAAGTTAAAGTGCTCCTTTGTGTGGTCAAGCTTTCCACAAGCATCAAATGTTGTACTTCATATAGGAAGGTCTGCCTCTAGAGGGCGGGCATCATGAATAGTGTTTGTTAGTTATTTCCTCCACATAAACCTCTGATTGTACTGTAAACATTGAACATGGCCGACGTCCGATTTTCCTGTCTAAAACTTTCACTCATTTTCGTTCATATGACTCTGAAACTCAAGGAAACGATTGGGAAGAAAGAGTTATCTTGAAATATTGAGGTACTCGCCGATATTTTGCAAAGTTAAATGAGAAAAAATGCAAGGAAAATGCCGACAGGCTTACACAATGACCGTTTTCAGACTCAGAGGCATATGATCTTCTGCAGATTATGCAACAGGCCCATATCACGTGAGGCCATGAGGGGATATCCACGCAACTCAGTACCAAACACTAGCGCACACAGGTGAGCAAACACAAAGTGAGTACCCCTAACGTCAGCTCAGTAGTCTGTAATAGATCGTAGTCAACTAAGAACCTTGGAGAAAGGCTTACATGTAACACTGTGGCTATGCCGCTAAGTCCCTTTTGATTTTTGTCACAGCTCAAAATCGTTCTCCTACACCTCAACCTGAACCATGAACACCCCCACCAGTTTATGATATGACCCATCACAATGGCATATAACGTCAACGGATCTTGACAGACGGAAGTATTGACAGACGGAAGTAGTTGACACCAGCATATTGGTTTTCAACTCTAATACCTTCTCTGTCTATAAATAGACACGAGAAGGTAAAAATTTGGGGGTTTCCCAACACTTTGAGCAGAAAATTTATCTCATAACATCCCTCGGGACTTTTGTAGCAAATTACAAAGCTATCAGACAAGTAATTTTGAGAACAAGTTTTCTTGACCAAAAATGACAAAATTGTCTTAAAAATACAAATTTGTATATTTCAGGACAATTTCCACAATCTAACTATTGTCATCTCTGGATGTCTGTACACCAATTATAAAAGCTGTCTGTCCAGGGGCTTTAAAAAGAATATATCTTTTAAGATTTTTTGACCAAAAATGACAAAAATTGCCCCAAAACGGTAACATTTCCAATTTTGTCGTAATTTCAACAATTAGAAGGGTAAACACCCTTGCAAACATCCAATCCAAATTTGAGAGCAATTCGGCTAGCGGTTTCAGAGAAGAAAAAAATTTACTTAAAATGAGAAAAGTAACCAAAACATTCAGCAAAAATACAAAATTCAAGATATCTTCACAATATTCATTAAACTGATTTTGATCAACCTTAGGAATCTGTATACCAAATATCAAAGCTATCAGATTAGTAATTTTTCAATACAAAAAGTTTTGACCAAAAATTTGGAAAATTGCCCCAAAATTACAAATATTAAAATTTCAATTCAATTTGTATACACTTGACTGAGGTCATCTTGAGGAACATGTATACCAACTTTCAAAGCAATCAGATGAGTGGTTTCAGAGAAAAACATTTTTTGACTAAAAACTGAAAAAATTACCCTAAAAGTAGAAACATGCAAATTTCATCCCAAATTTTAAACACCTACTTTAGAATGCCTTAAGGAACCTGCACACCAAGTTTCAACCCAATCTGACCAACGGTTACAGAGCTTTAGCAATTTGCAGGGTTTTTCCTTTTTTCCTCTCATTTGCATATTTTTGGCACTGACATGTTCATTTGAACAAATTCACATCTCCACCTGTAGGTGCACCTGTACACCAAATACTAAGACAGTAGGTGCTGCGGCTTAGCTGTTTTTGACGTGGACGGACATACATACATACATACATACATACATACATACATATATACATACGTACATACATACATACATACATACAAACATGCAAATGTCATGCAAATGAACTGATTCAGCTTATACGATTACTTCACATTGGTATACCAAATGTGAGCTAAAAACCAGAGAGGAGATAGCAAAAAATATCAACAAACGGTTCACAAAACTTAACAATAATTTTTCAAGGATGTGTATCTTTGGATAGAAAAATTCTCTGAAGATCCAGAAAAAAAACTGAAAAATGTACGTCTTTCAGACCATTACATGGAAGTAACTGCAAACGAGGATAAAAGCCATGCCTACGCATACGACCTCAATTTTCAGCTGGTGGCTATTTTGGGACACAGCTTTAGTCATATTAGTAATGGTGCCCTCGGTTGTAGAATGGTGATCGCTGTGTGTACGAATTGTGTTGCATCATGGGATAAACCACACACTGTGTGGTATTTAATCGATTTAAATATGTAAAGAGCACTGAGATGTACATGTGGTGCATTTTTAAAGAAATAAATTTATTACTAATATTATTTATACCGGTATGAACGCATTGTAAATCAGACCAAAAATGACATTCAAACAAACTGATGTGTTTCCACTGCGCATCATCTGCAGGAACTTAGAACCCTGAGAAACTTTGTATTTGTGCGCTGTTGTTTGCTCCCCAGGGAGTTGAGTGTACTATCAAATTAGGTCCAGTAACCAGGGGTAATAACAAAATGTAAAGCACAACTTGTGGATATGTGTGCCATATAAGATCCAATTATTAGCTCACGTGTGTAAACACGTGGGCTATTGTCATAGCGATGTCTGTCTGTCTGTCCGTGTGTGTGTGTGTGTGTGAGTGTGTTAGTGTGTGTGTGTGTGTGTGTGTGTGTGTCTGTCTGTCTGTCTGTCTGTTTACATGATAACTCAAAAACGCCTGAACGGATTCAAGTCAGATTTGGTACACAGGTACCATGTGCTACTTGCAAGAACTGATTAGATTTTGGTTAGTGTGGCTTGCATATTAATGAAGTTATGCAATATCGTTTTTTTCCATACAATGGTTTCCCTATGGAGACGGTAATGACAGTGTAGACATATATCAAGAAATACTGCACAAAATTTCATGAAACGTTTCACAGATGACAATCTAAGAACATTATGATGATACTGTGAGTGTCATGTCAATTATCTTCTCATTTGCATATTTAATGAACTTTTGTTATTAGTGAGATAACTTTGAAATTCCTGCACCAAACTTGATGATATTTGCAACAAATATTGATCTGATATATATCTAATTATACTTAGAAGCATTAGGCAGTGTCAAGTTAATAAATAGCTCATTTGCATATTTTATGAAGGTTTGTAATTAGTCATATAACTCCGATATAACTTCACCAAATATGATGAAATCTGCTGCAGATACTAATCCGACTGATATCTAACTGTAGTGTAAACCTTTTAGTAGTGTGAAATTAATTAAGGGTTCATTTGCATATTTAATGAACTTTGTAATTAGGTATATAACTCTGAAATTACGGCACCTAGGTCAGTGAAATTGGGTACAGATATTGTTTTGACAAATATCTAATTGTACTGAGAAGCATTTGGCAGTGTCAAGTTAACAAATAGGTCATTTGCATATTTTATGAAGTTTAGTAATTAGTGATATAACTACAAAATAACAGCACCAAATGTGATGAAATCTGCTGCAGATACTGACCCGACAGATATCTAATTGTGGTGTAGAACATTAAGTTGTGTGAAGTTAATTAAGGGTTCATTTGCATATTTAATGAACTTTGTTATTAGTGATATTACTCCAAAATTAAAGCATTAAATTTGATGAAACTTGCTACAGATGTTGATCTGATAAATATCCAATTGTACTGAGAAGCATTGGGCAGTGTCAAGTTAATAATTAGCTCATTTGCATATTCCATGAAGTCTTATAATTAGTCATATAACTCCGAAATAACTGCATCAAATGTGATGAACACTGCTGCACATACTGATACGACAGATATCTAACTGTGTTGTAAAGCATTTAGTAGTATAAAGTTAATTAAGGGTTCATTTGCATATTTAATAAACTTTGTAATTAGGTTTATAACTCTGAAATTTCGGCACTAAAATTTGGTGAAACGTGCTACAGATATTGATTTGATAAATATTTAATTGTGCTATGAATCATTGAACAGTATCAAGTTATTGTAGGGTTTATTTGCATATTTAATGAACTTTGTAATAAGTGACATTACTCTAAAATTACAGCATTAAATTAAATAAAACATGCTACAAATGTTGATCTGATGGATATCTAATTGTCCCATAAAGCATTGAGCAGTGTCAAGTTAAGCGACAGCTCATTCGCATATTAAATAAAGTTTTGTAATTTAGTGATTAAACTCTGAGAGTACTGTGCGAAGTTAAAAAAAAAACCTGCTACATATAGTGATAACATATATCTCATTGTTCTGTGAAGCGTACTACTATTAATGAACCTGTTGTAAAACACGTGAGCATATTCAGTTCATATCTGGTTATTGTTATTATTTAGTCAGTTTAGCAAGCGATACAATGGGCAATATGGCTCCACTGTGTGTTTTTGCTGAATATGCTATAAAATATAAGAATCACTACAGGCTAAGAGAGATTACCTCCTGATATGCATTCTGTTATTGTATGTACTTAAATAGATTTCTGACTGGATGTGAATTGGTAATGAACTTTGCACAGAAAAAATGCTCAATTTTTTTGTTTATTGTGCACCATACTAAGAAAATAATTATTAATATTAATTAGGGTCTCCCTAACTAGATAAATATTCAATTTAATAGACTAAGTGTAACAGAAGTGGCATCTGGGAGAAACAATGGATTGCCAAAAAATGAAAAATTTAGTGCTAAAAAATTTGCATATACAAATTTTACCATCATATGAACCAAATTGAATTAGGTTATTACTTGGCTCTTACAAACCGAAATTGGATTGCTGAAATACGCAAATTTCATGCTCGGCTTGAGAAAACTTAACATATTATGAACTAACAAGCTACACATTTCATTTCAAAGATGTGACACAAGTGGCATCAGATGAAACATTCAATAAGGAGCAAGTCAATCAGGTGATCCTCATTGACTTGCACATTATGTATCAAAGGTTTCTCAGCAGTCTTTTCTGAGAAGGACAGCAAAATTGACAGAGCACGCTGGATGACAGACAACTGATGACGGACTACAGACCCCAGTGACTGGGAAGGCTGAAAACGCTGATGTGAAAATGGCCCAATCCCAGCAAAAATGGGCCATATTGAATTTTAATGGGCTCTGCAGAAATTCTAATTGGCCCTACAGTTATGATCAAATAATCGACTAATAGTCACTGTCAGGCCTCAAAAATGTATTTTTAACTGACTTTCAGTTATTTATATGTTCAGTATACATTAGATTTATTGGAGAGTGTAGTAAGGTACAATAAACCAATAAAAGTATGTACATTTAATGCAAATATTATATACAATTAACATGTCAATAATTAAATGCTACATGGAAAAGGGAAAGGTCACATTGCAGAGTTAAAAGAGGTAATAAAAGTAACTCTAAGAAAAATTGCCAATGGCTATACATTGACAGTCCATTTACCAAGCGCATGGTGCACCTAAGATATCAAGAGAGGTTTAAGTTGGTACACTGAGTAATACTGACAATATGGCGTTCATGCTCTTATTAAAGTGAGGGCCATACCACTTTGACACACATGGAAAACAATATGTTCTACGCAGTAGGTTGTTGAGAGCATATGTCGCAAATCTTTTTGATGACTTTTCATATTTTACAACAGAAAGAATGATCATTTTTCAATGTGGTTAATTGATTTTCCAAACTGATTTTCACAGGCATTTTCATGAAACCTTTAACATTTTAATGATTTGCAGTGATGTCCAGACATGTATAGACCTTAGTCATTAACAAATTTTGTACTTGAACTTCAATGCGCTCTCAAGCACCAATAAAGAAAATGTCAATGTGCCATTTTTCTGTTCAATGTGACTATGGCACAGGGTGCACAGCCCTTCCAATCACTGCCCATGATCATCCTATCAACCCCAACTGCTCTGCATCTCCAAAACCTGAGCTAAAAGTCTCTGAACTTACCGACAAATTCTGACAAGAACACAACAAAGAATGGGGTGACCAGGTCATTCATGCCTTGTACATATCCACTGGCAGGATGACGGATAGCCCAAATGTAAAGTATGCGTTCAAAAATCTGAAAGAAATGGAAAACACATTAAAACACATTACTGCAGTAAGCGATTGACTATAATGATGTTTTTGCAGCAGAACAGATGGTGGTGATTGGAGAAGATGAATAGGCAGCTATTTTATGCAGTTAACAATTTAGATTTAAAAAATCCATCATCATCAGATTTATGTGACAATATTCTCGGAAATAGGAAAACGTACAATAAAAACTTTCTGATCATCAGATGGTAAGATGCTTTCTTTATGATAAAACCTTGTTACATATTTTGCACAAATGTAAAGTATCACTAGCACTCAGAGAAATGCTGTCAAACAAGCACTCATAAAACCAATATGCAGATAATTTTTTCTGAACAACTGACCAATTATTTCCAACTACATTTACCGTACAAATTCCAAAGTAACACACAATAACAATGCATAAGCATCCTAAGATCTACATTTGAGAAACCAATCTAGATCTAAATTTGAGAAACTGATCTAGATCTACATTTGAGAAACTAATCTCACTAAAAAGAAGTGTTCTTCTGGATCTAATGGCATAATAGGTGTGATAGGCTCATATAATGAACCAATCTAGTATATTAATTACACTTCTCCTTTTTCAATAAATGTCAGAAAAATCTGGCCATTTGTAACAAAATACTGAAAATATTTCAAAATGAGCAGTGTATAACAATGCTTGCATCCATCATTTTTTCACACAACATCCACTCTAGACAATGTTTGCTGTACAGTAATTCAACATTTTTGATAATACTTACCTCATGCACCTCAGGTTGATGAAAAAGTGGCATTAGTGGATTTGTACGAGGTATATCAATATGTATCTGAATTAAAACAAATTAAAAAATACCGTCAAGGACAGTGTGCTCACATTCGGTTTGAATTGGTCCATTCGAGAAATATTTAAACCAGGAAAAAAGAAGAATGACAAAAGCAAATAAGGTCTCCAACTTAGGTAATGGAGGTCATCTTTAGGAACATGCGTATCAACTTCTGTAGCAATGGAACAAGCAGATCCTAAATACATAAGCAAATGTCAACAACAAAAAATAGACAGAGAAGGCTTGATAAAAAGAAAAGGTGGGAGTGGGTAAAAAAATGTAGAAGGGATCTGGTAAAAAAGTAATGCTACCTCATCAATCTTCTAGACCCTACCCCCTCCGGAATATCAAATGTTCCATCCCTTGGTATTACATAACGCCAGATGACAGGAAATGTATTTACAACCTTGGGGATGTTTTCAATTAATGCGATGAGTGTTATCATTCTAATGTAAACAGCACTTAAGTTAGTTACAGATAGTGAAATGCCTTCCACTGTGGCCGGTGATTACAACATCTGGAATTATCCTGGATCCAAATTTCTCATCAGTTCTTGTATTTCTTACAAAGAAAAGTTGGAAAAATTGGTCCGCAATGAAAAAATTCACCTCAGCTTTGTTTTCTGGATCAAAGTTTCCTACAAATTGATACCAAATATGACAAAATTATGTTCACTACCTTCAAAACTGTCTCACAACATATCCTGGGTTGGTGTAGGTCATTTAAGGTCACAAACTGAGAAAATTACCTAAAATATACAAATTTTGGGGGTTTCCCAACACTTTGAGCAGAATATTTATCTAATAAGATCCCTCGGGACTTAATAATACCAAATTACAAAGCTATCAAACAAGTAATTTTGAGAACAAGTTATCTTGACCAAAAATGACAATATTATCTTAAAAATACAAATTTATATATTTCAGGACAACTTCCACATATCTAACTATTGTCATCTCTGTACGTCTGTGTACCAAATATAAAAGCAGTCTGTCCAGGGGTTTCAAAAAGAAAATATTGTGTAATTTTTTTTGACCAAAAATGACAAAATTGCTCCAAAATAGTAATTTTCTCAATTTTGTCATAATTTCAACAAATTAGAAGAGTAACACCCTTGCAAAGATCCAACCCAAATTTGAGAGCGATTGGGCTATTGGTTTCAGAGAAGAATAATTTTTACTGAAAATGAAAAAATAGTGACAACATCACTGTTCGCTCCCATATAGTTATCAAAACAAGTTAACATTTGTATGAAACATGGACATACATGTACAGACAGACTGACATACACAGACTGGCACAGAGTGATGACATTGACCCCAAGTGTGCCTTGGCCCATGGAGAGTGATAAAGATATAACAAACAGCTGAATGTAATGATAAAATAGTTAAGTATAGGCCTATACAGGCACTGAGAGTAAATATGTTACAGCAATTTGATTAGTTTTCCTTTTCTACTTCTGTGATAATCTTTAAGACAATCAATCTGCAAGGCAGTTTATGTATTGACAAATATGTTATCTTTTACAAGCACACAGTAAACTGTTCTTGATTTTTCATTTACAATATTTGACATGGACTGAAATACATAACATGCAACCAATGTTTACACTTTGCCCATACACCAGATACATGGAGAAATTTCAACATAAAATCATTACTCAGAAAACCCTATACAGGGAAAAGTAAACATTGTTTTCTTCCAGAACAGCTGGTGCATCCACATCTGGAGCAACTTACAAACTTAACCAAGTACACAAGGATGATGACACAAGAGATAAAGTTAAACTGTGGTGAACTTGACTATTCCTTTCAAATCCTTATCTAACTTGACATCTCAAACTAAAATACATTGCAAGGTTAATTGTGCACAAAAAATACATCGGGGTCGACCATTTGATAAGGGATGGTGTCTGGAAGATCGATGAGGTACATTATCTTTTTTATCCCATCCATTGTACATTCTTTTTTCCCCACTCTCCCACCTTTTCTTTTCGTCAAACCTTCTCTGGCTGAATTTTTTATTGGCATTTGTTTGGAATTTTTTCAAAATCTGCCAGGATTTTTTTACCGCATTTCAACACCAAATACAGTTTACCATATCAAATGCTTACTAAATCACCACATTATACACTCTTAGTTCCAATAGGTATAAAATTACAAAAAAAAATCTTAAAAATACAAAATGAAAGGTATCCCAGTAAAACTGAAAGTTTCGCAAAGTTGCCCAAAAAATTCAAAATTCCAGATGTCAACTTAATTTCAATATATCTTATTAACAAAAACCCTAAGGACCGGTTTACTAAATATCAAAGCAATCAGACTGGTAAATTTTGAGAAACAAATTTTTTGACCAAAAATGAGAAAAATTGCCCCCCAAAATACAAAATTGCAGATTTCATCCTAATTTTAAATCTATCTAATTAACATAAACCCTAGGAACCTGTACACTAGATATCAAAGCTACCAGATCATAAGTTTTAGGAGAAAAATATTTTGACCAAAAAAGGCAAAAATTGCCCCAAAATACAAAAAAATTGCCAGTTTCAACATACCTTCAATACATTATATTGAGATTAATCTTAGATACCTGTATACCAAATACATGTATCAAAGCTATCAAATCAGCAGTTTTTGGATTAAAATATTTTTTATCAAAAATTGGGATAATGGCCCCAAAATTACAAATATGACAATATCAATACAATTTGTACAAGCATGACTGAGGTCATTCTGAGGAACATGAATATTAAGTTTCATAGCAGTCAGAGGAGCGATTTCAGAGAACAAGATTTTTTGACTAAAAACGGAAAAAATACCCTAAAAATACAAACATGCAAATTTCATCCCAATTTTTGCACACATAATTTAGAATACCTAAAGAAATCTGCATACCAAGTTTCAACCAAATCTGACCAATGCTTACTGAGTTTTAGCCATTTGCAGGATTTTTCCTTTTTTTCCCCTCATTTGCATATTTTTGGCACTGACATGTTCATTTGAACAAATTCACATCTCCACCACTAGGTACACCTGTACACCAAATACTAAGACAGTAGGTGCTACGGTTTAGGAGTTTTTGATGTGGACGGACTAACAGACATACATACATACACACAGATGCCATTTTGCAACCTTATAGAAATACCTCCCATTTGCATATATACATATGCATATATGGGAGCGTAAAAAGACAAAAATTGCCCCCAAAATAAAAAAAAATTGCCATTTTCAACATACCTTCAATACATTATATTGAGATTAATCTTAGATACCTGTATACCAAATATCAAAGCTATCAAATCAGTAGTTTTGGGATAAAAAATTTTTTTCACAAAAATTGGGAAAATTGCCCAAAAATTACAAATATGACAATATCAATACCAATTTGTACAAGCATGACTGAGGTCATCCTGAGGAACATGAATATTAAGTTTCATAGCAATCAGACGAGCGATTTCAGAGAACAAGATTTTTTGACTAAAAACGGAAAAAATACCCTATATATACAAACATGCAAATTTCATCCCAATTTTTGCACACACAATTTAGAATACCTAAAGAAATCTGCATACCAAGTTTCAACCAAATCTGACCAACGCTTACTGAGTTTTAGCCATTTGCAGGATTTTTCCTTTTTTCCCCCTCATTTGCATATTTTTGGCACTGACATGTTCATTTGAACAAATTCACATCTCCACCCCTAGGTGCACCTGTACACCAAATACTAAGACAGTAGGTGCTACGGTTTAGGAGTTTTTGATGTGGACGGACATACATACCTACATACATACATACATACAGATGACATTTTTCCACCTTATACGAATACCTCCCATTTGCATATATACGTATCCCTTTTCCTGCCGAGCGCCCTTGTCCGTTATCCTGTCAAGTCAGTAGAAAACCGCCCCATAATATGTGCCTGCAAAAGATTGGCTCTCCTGCACGTTATCCTGCCAGGCATTTTGGCAGAAATCGCCCATTTTCAGGGTACCGGTAGATTTAGCCGTACTTATACGTGTTAGACTTCGATAATTTCTACATGCCCGTAGACAGGGGAAGGAGCTCAAGGGTTACTGCAGAAAAAAATTGAGGTCACCGGCTTTGTTTGCCCCTGGGAGTGCGTCATTTTATTGCCGTTTCATGTTTATTTTTTCGGAAATAAACTCCTTCAGTATTGCGCACGTCCGCTAGGCACAAACATCACCTCACTCGTCTGTTAGTCAGAGACCCTGGGGGTCGTGCTAGGGGTGCGGCAGCACCTGCAAACCTGTCCTGTTTCCCCAGGGTAGAGTCAATTGAATACGTACCTTCAACGACTTGGCAGTGTAGCACAAAAACTACGTTTTTGCCGTTGTATTAACGACATGGCTGAGCCATTGAAGCACAGCTCCACGTAGTTTAGCCAGCTGGTTTGTGAGTTGGCTTACGAGTGTTACCGTTCATTACCGACTTAATCGAGTGGTCCTCAGTCAGGTACGGGTTTGTACCGTCATGGCTTGGGCTGCAGCTAACCAGTGATAACCAGTCACTACACCCAAGTCGTCAGTCTCACTTTTGCGATGCACGGGTACAACGCAATATGCTTCCATTGTTCTAGCCATCGACGTGTCCACATGCCTGGCGGCCATTGTACTACTAGCTGGTTTGCATAACAAAAGCAGTCCCTGCTAAGTGCAGGCGGTATCCCCGTAGCACTGACCTCATGTCCCCTTTTGAATTCTCCGTACGCAAACAGCGTACGTAGTTACCAATGCGTCGGCAAGAGGATACGTTTGCCTGCAAACCAGAGCCAATACTTCGGACGATGGAATAAATAAAAAATCCAAAGCCACGTCCATTGAATGGCACGGCCAAGGCGGTGAAGGACGTTGCCTGGCTTGAACTTGCAGAGCTGAAGCCCAGCTTAGTACGTCGGACACCAGTTTGAAATGGTATTTCCGAGTCGTTCATATCCGTTCCATCGGAGGAACAAGTCGAGCCGTCCCGTCTAAAATACGTTCTCATTTTCAGTCACGCACAACTGAATAAGTGACTTTCGTCTCGCACCATCGGCACCATCTGCCAAGTCGTTTGCAAGAGGTAGCCTTCTAGATTAGCATTGCCGAGTTGGTCAAGTTCGGCAGCAGTCTCTATAGTGCCAGGCAGCCAAGTACGTCCAACTCCGCCAGAAAACGTCACCATGCTATCCTGCCAAGTCCGCTAAAAAGCGGTAAAAAAAAACCAGCCCCCCTCGGGTGTGGGGGACTGGCGGACAGGTTTCTGCACCTTTCCCTGTCTATCGACTCCCTGCGAACCCATTTCGAGGGGAAAAGGCGTTCCTTGTCAGAAAACCTGTCCTCGGATGACCCCTAAATGCATAGGGGATAGCAAAACGTAGTGCTGTCGACTTGGCAGGAAAGGGGGTACCCAAAAAGGGCCCGATTTCCACCGGGTTGGTAGAATAACGGTCACCAGTGCTTAGATTCTGGCTACACCGAATTTCAAGCGGATTTTCACTGACTTGGCAGGAAAAGGGATACATATGCATATATGGAAGCTAAAAATTGCCACAAAAATACAAAATTGCAGATGTCATCAGAATTTCAATACATCACATTTACCGGTAATTAACCTTATGAACCTGCACACCAAATATCAAAGCTATCAGATAAGTAATTTTGGAGAGAAAAAAATTTGACCAAAAATTGAGAAAATTGCTCCAAAATTACAAATATATAGAAATTTCACTTCAACTTTTACAAACTTAACTATGGTCATCTCGAGGAACGTGGATACCAACTTTCAAAGCAATAGGACAAGCCGTTTCAGAGAGGAAGATTTTTGGATTAAAAGCTGTACACTGTACTTGTACACTAAATACTAAGATGGTAGGTGCTGCAGTTTAAGAGTTTTTGATCTGGAGGGACATACATACATACTGGTACATACATACTGTGTTAGCGCTGAGTTTGGAAAGCTGTTAGCCACTGTGGCGAATTGTTTCAAATTTTTATTAGCCACAGACAAATTTTATTAGCCACACATTTTTACGAAAACAAAGCTTTCTATAATGCTATTATCTCCAGTGTTGGTTGCATGCACAAGAATAAACTATCGACACATCAACCTTGTATCCAATTGTCTTCATTTTAACACTCAAAAATTGCATGATTCTGGACCGCGATGCAAATCGACAGCAACACGGAACGTTGAGACCGTGATTAAAATGAACTGCAACACGGAAAGGCCCCAATAGCGCTGATCGCAAATGACGTCACTGTTCTATCTCATTAATATGCATACGTAAACATTTCTCTGCATTTTCTGCATAAACGACGAAAATAAAACCTGCGAGTGTTAGAATGGATATTTAGCGTCACACTTATTCGTATGAATTGATGACTTAGACAACAAGCCGCAACAGCAGCCGCGCATGCAACAACAAAATTTGTCCGAATTTCAGCATATTTGTCCGAAAGCCGCGCGTGTGCAGCTATATTTAGTAACAAATCCGAAATCGCGATCAACGCTATTCTGTAGAGTTCACTGGTACAAGATGTACGTGCTATGATTTCCAGACATAATGAAATGTTGTCGTCTAATTCAACATTTTATCTGAAGCTGTCACAAAGATTTCCTTAAACCACATAAATAACTGTATTACAGAAAATCGGTAAATTTAATGCGAGGATTCAACGAGCTTGAATAGTCTTTGCATAGAGAAATTAATTGTTTCTTAAAACTTACACGAATTTCCTATGTTTCTGAAAAAAAACAATGCTGCAAAATCATCAGGAACGTGCAACTAAACCAAAAAATTCAGCATGGATACGCGTACGCCACTGCCGTGTGTGCCTTCAGTCTGAGAAATTCAGACGTACACTACACGTAGGATTAGGTTTAACTAAACCTCTCTAATGAACAACAACACGGAACGTCGAGACCGCGATGCAAATTGACAGCAACACGGAACACGCCGTTGGGATGGCGATTTACTAGTAAATGAACATCAATACGGGACCATGGGGACCGCGATGCAAAGCGACCACCATTAAAATAAGACCGCGATTAAAATGAGCAACACGGAACATCTAGACAGCGATGCAAATAAATTTCAACACCGAACGTTGTGACCGCGATAAAAATGCGTATGTCTGCTATAGCAAAAGTTTCAATGCTCGCGAGTGTTCGCTTTCTTTGCTGTACACTAGACAAAATGACGTCAAATTTATCGCAAGACTAGGGGCTCGATTGTGTCTGTCTAAATTTTCAATTCTCGCGATAGTCATTTACATGCATGCTGTACACTACATAAATTTACGTCAAATCTCTCGCGAGACTTGGCTCCGCAATTATGTACGTCGGAGAAAACAATACGGAAGTAGATATAGTTTTTTCGCGAATCGCCGAAAGAGAAGTGCAGATCAACAAAAGACTAAAAAAACCCACGTGTTTTCTTATTTTGCCATATTTTTTAAACAAAAATCACTTTCGCCACTGTGGCGAATTAGGATCAATTTTTTTCCGCCACTTCTGATTTCAATTCGCATTTGCGAACGTGGCGAATGGGCAGCGCGAACACAGGACATACATACATACATACATACGTACATACATACATACATACAGAATGCAAATGAGATGCAAATGAGACTTTCACCTTATAAGATAACCTCTCTTTGGTATATATACATATACAAAATGTGAGGTAAAAATATTACCAAGGGCACAGTGTTGCTCTCATCGAACAAACAAAAAGAGGTATTCCTGTTTTCTCTTGTAAACTAAAAGTGTTATGTTTGCAACAAGTTTGATGTTTCAATTTTTAGGTAGTAGTCCATTTTAAGAACCAGTTTTCAATTTTGCTGGTCAACAGTAAGCATTTGGTGGTCCAATTCGAAATTTTTGGGTATTTTAATGATCACATCTTGTAAGACACAGACAAACCAGGAACAAAACCTGCACTTTACACATCCAGTAGACCAATGAGAATGAAACTAAAAACATCTCCACTAACTTTCAAATGTTGGATATCAGAAAAAAACACAAAGATTTCAATTATTTCCTGATTATGTAAGTGGTACGTGCAACATTGATGTGAATACTTGTTGATTGGCAAAATATATTGGAAGCCCATATTGCTACATCCTAGTGACGTTCACCGTAAAATATCAGCCGTGATATTTCACAGTAAACGTCGAGATATGCACGATGAATGTCATCAGTTTTAGAGTTTTCCCGAACTACATTAGCAGTCTGTTGGTAAACAACGTAAACAACAAAATGGCTGCCGCTCCCCGCCTGCAAAGCGATGTCGCCGACGTAAAAAACTTGGAGGGATTCGAGGAACATGGGTTTTTCTGGTTGCAAAATACGGAAATAACATGTTGAGTCTTGAAATGTTTTCCCATGGTATTTTTTTTTGGTCAAGTTCTAGCAAACATTCTGCTGTTCGCACGGCGCCGGCACTGTGCACGGTCTCCCCCGAACAGGTAGTGAATGCGTGGCGTGACAGCGATGTCACGCACGCGACAACTGTTGACCTGGCAACTCTCAGGGTAAACTAACAAAATGGCGTCCCCTCTCCACATGAGCTCCGTGCCGTACGACAATCGAAATCAGAATAGATTTAAAGCTGAGCACAGTTTTTGATCAGTTACAATTGTAATAGCATATTGCACCTTAAAAAGTTCCTTCTGTATGACGATTTTTGTATCCCAGTGTCTTTCTTCTTTGGTTTCATTGAGATATGGATGACTTGCAGCGATGTCGCGCGTGATGTTGACAGCTTTGTCATATACTTTATGAATGAAGCCTGTTCACATAAACATTCTGATATTTATGCGCAAAGCGTAATAAAGTAAAGCCTCAAAATTTAAGGTTTTTCGTTCTATTAGTAAAATTATGGGCATGGGTATATGATAAATCGGTTATTACCCAATATCGCCTGTTCCTTGTGTCGTATCAGCATTCGTGTCATTTGTGCTGCTTCAGACACTCGACTTCATCTCATGTCTGACGCAGCACAAATGACACTCATGCTGATACGACACAGGAACAGGCGATATTGGATAATAATCTCTAATTATTCTGTTTGTATTACTAATTATTCTGTTTGTATGGTAGAGTGACCTGGTATTATCCTTACTTGCTCAGTTAGTGCTACCACTCCCGCACATTTGCAGGATTTCCCCTTTTTCTTACCTCATTTGCATATTTTTGACACTGACATATTCATTTGAACAACGTCACATCTCAACCCCGGGGTCTACCTGTACGCCAAACACTGTGACGGTAGGTGCAGCAGTTTGGGAGCTTCTGCGTGTGACGGACATACATCCGCATGTACATACATACATACAGACATACAGATGCCACCGACTCACCATATAAGCTCTTTTGATATTTATATACATACCAAATATGAGCTAAAAATACCGCAAATGGCACTGGGACATAATGACCGCCTAGTATTATCGGCATTTATCAACAACCCCGCTCACTGTGAATTAGACAGACCATGGAGTCAATGTGCAACATATAGCTGAAAGACTATTTTTTCACATTGCGATTTTAAGCCCGTTTTTGTGTGAAAAGGGACATGTATATGTGTATGGAGAAAAAAAGCAGAAGACATATTTGTAAATGGTTTGTTGAGTGACAATCATGTATGCATCTCTTAAAAAATTTTGGGGTTATAAGGTATAACAGTAGTGTAAGAATAATGAGGTTAGAATAAGTGTAGTAAAGCTAAGTTGACAGTAATTATGTCTTATGATTACAAAATTATACACTAAGCTAAGGAAATCTGAATGAAATAAATGTTGAAGGTAGTAATTGAAGCTTAGATAGGAATAAACTGAATTACTGCTAACAGGTTGGTAGAAGGCCGCCACAGGAATTGGTCCATACCACGGTGTTGGAAACATACAGCCAATCTTGCCTGCCACCCTTATTACAAAAAGGTCTATAAATATTAGTCAATTTAGGGGGGCAAGATGATCAAGTAGGGCGGCAAAGTCATGGTCATCTTTTTGTCTCATACCTTGTGTAAAAGTTCATGAACTTTACATAAATCTTGCTATAGATTTGTTGCTAATTGGCAATAACTGTGTTTCAGATCATTTGAGAGCAATCCATCCATGACAGGTTTTAATTGTAATATAGCTTCTATTTAAAGGAGAGAAACTTCTCAAATAATTTTTATCCCTGTAATTTCCTGTGAGAACACACAGACAGATGCTCAGGACAGATGCTGGTGCAAGCTTGATAACTAACCTAAAACTTGTAACTTCAATGTGAATGTCACAGTCTGTATATTGACTCAAGGATGTTTACTTGATTGAAGTGAGCAGATGTAAGATAATGTTGGGACACAACAATAGAAGTCTTCAGGCTTTTGTTGTCTCAGGCTGTTGTCATGGGACACAAAAAAATGTTCCTGTGTAGCACTGTGTCCACTTTCAAAGCATCACCATTATCAATGAGAAATGAACTGAAGTCACAAACAAATCTTATTTCCATGCTAACAGACCATGTTTGAACGACACTACAAATCTCTGCCACTATATCATGTACATAGAACATCTGGTCTTGAAATCAATGTGCGTTTAATAGGTCAAGTATATAGGTCATAGGTCAAATGCCTAGGGTCGTCTCAAATGTGAGAATCTAAAGTATGAAATACGTCTTTTTTATCACTTTTGTTGCCCAAAAGAGCGTGGAAATCTCTGATACTTCGAATCAGCCATCCTGCATATTTCTAACATTCATCAAAACCACATTTCTGTTCGACAACTCATAAAACAGTCCAAAATGCAGGATTGGTGTACCTTCCAAAACTACATATATGAAAGACCCCTAAAAATCAATTAGTTAAAAAGGAGGGTTAGCAATTTCCAAAAACTATCTAACCTCTACTCTGTTTAACTCCATTTTTAGGAATCGGAACTTTGAACACAATCTGAATATCTGTACCAAATATCAACAGTCTATTCAGTGGTTTTGACTTTTTGTTGTTTACGGAAAATTTTCAATGGACGATGTCAACCAAAGCCCATCACAATAACATGATGACCTTCGGTCATTATGTTAAATATGGACATACATACATACATACATGCATACACACATACATAAATACATGCATACATACAGACAGACTTAAATACGTAAGACTGACACCAGACAGACACCCATCTCAATCACCTTTTTAGACTATAGTCTATAGTAGTCATAAAGTTACTAAGATAACTTTACAAATCAAAACCAAATTAAAAGGCACCAATATTTTTGTTTGGGATGAAATATGTAACATCAATAGAAAGCCTTCATGACTTGTCTCTCAAAGGTCACTGTCACAGTGCAAAGGGTATACTGGGTAGCTGGTCTCAGCCAGCTAATATACACACAGCTATTAGGGCCATCAACATTTGTGAAGAAGAAGACTATGTGGCTTACCAAAAAACCCATCTACTAAATGAACTGCCACTTTTAACTGAAATTACTTTTTCCATACTTCTCTGTACATTTGCATAAGCTGATGGGCTCAGTCCTTTTGTGATATTATGTATGCTATGAGAAAGCAAAATTTTCCTTTCAATGATGCACAGTATAGTCCTACAGCCATTGAGAATGCCATTGGTGATTGTTTATCAAGTATTTGATATTTATTGTCAATTAAAAATCTAAAGCATTTGCAGATATTCATAACTCTTGCTTTAAAGAAAATCTATGTGATTTTCAATCTCTAAATGTTGCTGCCTAAGGATTCTACCTAGTCACTGCATATCAACTAAATTAAGAGAACTAAATTGTTAAAGGGCAGGGCGGGGTATAAATAGCAAGCTGCCCAGTTGGAAAATCAGTTATGCAAAGCGTGTCTTGTAGCGTCACGCTCGATCGCTCCCTAAAACCATGCCATATAATGGTCACTGTCGAAGAAACTTAGACGTCCGTGCGCATGTATCTAACTATGAATGTCCAGTGATTGAATGTATCGAAAAAATGTTACGATTCGAGCATAAATAAAGGTGATTTTGATCGATGAAGTTATTTCTCTTTGTCTTCAACTAGCGTGGCAAGCGGCCATAACAAAGGCCTGCAAGCTGTCAATCAAAAACCGACGCGCTACAGGTGTAAATCGGTAAACGTTTGCAATGCTAACATGTTAGATACGGCACAAACATATCAATTTCTGTTATCCAACAAATCAACTGACATTATAAACGCTAATGAGCGTAGAGGGTAGGCATAATACCAGTCGGTGAAATGATAACGGTAGTTCTCTTTTGGAAATATGTAGTGGCCCTGAAAAGGGCCGTTTTGTTTGTGTGTGTGTTCACTTTGGAACACACACGAGAGATTACCTTTGTTCTCGTCTCAGTGCCAATGATGACCACTGTAAGGTTGCTCGGGAAGGTTTGGATACAGGGAACGGGCCTGGTGAACGACGCAAGCGGGCTTGATTTCTCGCTTGTGTCATCACGCAACCGTCCGAGCGCATTCTGTCAGCCTTCTTTGCCAAATATCGCTCATCACGCCAGGCTTGTCTTCTGTCAAGGAGCGTCCAGTATTTCTTGTACAAGCGTTTTCTGATACTGGCATTACGGACGGTAGGTACCTGACCAGTACCTAACCACCCTTGCTTGTACGTTGTCACGCACGGCTGGCAAAGACAGTAGGAACATTCGGCTTTACCTGCGTCTCGCGGGACTATGAAGTCGATGCCAAGTCTTGTGCCGTCTTCTTTCGCTTGTCGTTCGACGTAGTTCGATGGCATCAACGGTTTGAAAATCCCATCCAAAGTGGGTAAACAAACCACGTATGGCGATTTCTTGCTCTTCGTTCACGACGATTTTCAATGTTCGTGACATCTCGGAAATCAAGCGGACCGTGGATGTGCTGTGTTCGTTCGTTTACAGAAACGACTCAAGTGATACTGAAACTACATTCAGGGGGTATAAATGCTCAAAAATTGGCGACATACTGTCTGTGCAGTGAATGACGGAAACGATCGTCGCGACAAAAGGGTTGTTGCCTATTTCGAGCATTATTGTGTGAACAGGTGAACGCCATAATTTGTTTCTCTTTCTCACGACGCTAGACGTATCAAGAGACCCACATGGGTTTTTGTTTCACACCTGGACGTGGACACGTCGGCACGACGTTTATTTTGTATTCTCTGTTCCATGAATTGGAACTCAAATTACCTTGCAGACAACGACAAAATAGGTATATATAGGTGTATCAAAACACATTCTGCGAAACGAAAGTGCTAGTAGCAGTTTCATAATCTGCAGATCAAGAGTTACATGCGGTGTTTAGTTTATCAGCTTTGCATTCTATATTGTAAGTTTGACAGTTGTGTGTTTGGAACACTTGCGATGAACATATTTAGGGGAATTTTCTTGAAAAATCTGTGAGATGTACCATGATCACACATTGAAAGGCACGCAATTTTTGTTTCTTGAAGCATACATGTAGCTAGGGTATGGAGATTTTAGAGTGATCCATCTCCTCAGCATTACGAGTTGTGTTTATCGAAATAAAGATTTTCAAGATTATAATCATTGGAAGTTTTTTTACACTGTCGTACGTACGCCGTACGGCACTGATGCACAGCCATGTTCGGACGGGACGACGAGCAAAATACAACTCCAATTCTCTGACGTGAGACGTTTGTCGACTTGGTCAATTAAAATATGTTTGACAGCCAATGAGTGCGTTTGAAAACTTGCAGTGGATACACCAAATATTTTGCCAAATATGCTTTGTAAGCCGATCAGGTTGAGTTTTTTAAGTCGAATACGGATGATAGAGTACAGTCTCATGGAATAGTATGCGAGAACTTTTAATCGGTGTGACAACTCCCCCCCCCCTCTCTCTCTCTCTCTCTCTTCTCTCTCTCTCTCTCTCTCTCTCTCTCTCTCTCTCTCTCTCTCTCTCTCTCTCTCTCTCTGCGCATTGCCATGTTTTATTGAAATAAAGATTTTTTTTCATTTTGTGCAGCATCGTAGAAATGAAGAGTAAAAGTCTAAAAGTACTATTCAGTTATAACTTTGCAATTCGAGTGAGTTTGGTTGCGTCACGGCCACTTTATGTTGTGTCACGGCTACTCTACGGCCATGGCCGTGCATTTTGGAAATATCTTTTTTGGGTTTCGGATAAACTAACGTTAGAATAAGTACGTTTATTGACTATATGTTTAGGGAATATAATATAACGCCAGCACTAGCAAGTATAGTCAAGTTGTACGTCGATCCTATTGGGTATGTCGAAGCGTGAACCGACCTTTTGCGTAATAAGTTTGGATACGTTTCCAATTTGGAGCGATCTCTCTCGCTCTCTCTCCTCTCCTCTCCTCTCTCTCTCCTCTCCTCTCTCTCTCTCTCTGCATTTCGATGTTTACATGTAAAAATCTAAACATCGACTGAACGGCATCGCTCTAAGATCGCTCACGTTCGGTTTGCACATCTTGTGGAATGCATTTTACACTGTACTATAGCACACTACAGTAGCTCCAAAAACAAACTAACACAGAACCCAATCTAATTCCGTGCAAGTTAGCTCATCAACACATTCGTTGGTAGACTGGTCAAGCTTGGGTCGGCGACATAAAATAATCGCAGTGGCCCAAGATATCGAATATGGGTATGTTGTTCTTCATCGACAAGAGGTGTCAATGGTGTCTTGCTTTTGCATAATGAATACGCTCATCTTGACAAGCCTTACGTTGCTATGTAAATGTCACAATGAAGCTGTCAATCATACGCTGGATAGGAGTAACCAAGCCAACGCTACGTGAATAAATTACTGATTAAAATTTTACTGGTTCACTGACGATCACGAGGACAATTTTGCAACAATGTTGATATTCAGACACAGATCCACACCACACTGTACAATAGACGTAATAAACGTCCATGACCGTAAAAAAGGACCCATAATCTGGTGATGGGTGGTGTCAGCCAGAAAGTTTCATGCATTTTCACATTGTTGTGTCTATCTTGTTGCCTTTTCCTTCCATTTCAAAAGCTCACACGATTAAAATATTGCTCCTTTCTGAAAATGGTATGAACCACGTGAATGACGCTTCGCGCCAAGAACATAAGTTTTGTGAATGCGTCTAGCAAATAAATCGAAGAATAAATTACGGCAAGTTCAAGTCGTAGACTGAAAGCGCTAGCAGTCGCAAAATGGAAATGCCAGCAGTCGCAGATGACATTTTCTTACAAGTGCTACCAGCACTCTTTTCAGTAGCACTCTGTGTTTTGAGACATCCATACACACCTCGAAAAAATACAAAAATCGCTCTTTTCAACCTGGCATTCGCTCTGTACATAGATGGCCGTTCTTACTTTGATGATTGTATGGGTTTTCAATGACATCGTTGATTTTAAATCAAAAGAAGTGACATTTTTGCACACTCTTTCCGACACATTTGCTAATTCTCGTCCGGGTACAAGAAGACTTCGCATCGCGACGATTCACGTGTGCTCGACATGCTCTATGTCCCGGGACCGCTTTCTCGAACGTACGTAGCGTGGGGCCGTTCTCACTTGTTACCGTCTTCATATCGTGTTGTGTGCCGAACATGGAAGTATTTACGCATACAAACTAGTTTTCTGTCAAATAAAAAATGTATTTCTGAGAATTAACCGCCCTCCACAAAATTTTGTGGAGGGACCGTGCTTTGCCGTTGCATTCGAAGCGCTCACTCAAAGTCGAAGGGACGCACTGAATCTGGCAATGAGCCTTGGCCTGAGGCAAAAGGTCGCAATGGCGACGTGTCTCTAACGGAACGTAATAACGTCAGTTGCGAAGGTGTCATGGATTGACTGTTCATAAATCTTTGTCATCGCACGTTATTGCTATAAGCATTGCTGGCTTCATGAAACATTGTTTCTCAGTCAGTATACTGGTATGGCCGTTGTATTCAGTAACGTATAATCTGTTGTTTGCATGGCTTGTTCATAACCTCCTGTGCACACTAATCAAAGTTCTTATCTATATTTACTCGTGACCGTAATAAACATTGACAGAAACATTCGATCCCGCCCGTGAATGTCAAAGGTGAACGGGCTTAACTTGATCCCGGGTATCAAGTCCCTGGCCTTTAATATGCCAATATGTTTACAGAACGCTTCATGGTATTACCTGTCGATAAGTATCTCTGTGTATTGGTTCATGCCTGGTTTCATAATATTGGTCTATAAAGCTGAAATACTCTGCTCTCTTCCTTTCTAATGTAAGACTTCTTCTGTCAATATTGCTTGGAAGATAACCCTATTTGTAAAGAAAAAAACAAGTTAATATGAAATCTTTCGAGATCCACAACAAGTAAACATTAATATTTTGTTCTCTTTTAAGCCTCCCAGGCCGATACCCCTCTTCAAATGTACATGGGCAAAAACCAAATTTAATTTTGAGTTACATAACACACAGAACTACATAAAAATATGGTGAAAAAAAAATTTAATATCATAACAATGAATAAAAAAATACCGCAACAATACAGTGTCGCTCACATTTTATCATAATTGGTACATCCCAGTATGGGTACCAAAGATCAACAATACATGTTGTTTCTATCTGTTCAGTACAGGGAAATTATAGATGTCATGACAATGATTTCTGCACAGTACATTACCAGAAAAACAACAAGAAATATTTAAACCAGAAAAAACAAGAATGACAAAAGTAAATAAGGTCTGAAACTTTAGGTACTGGAGGTCAACTTTAGCAACCTGCATAGCAGAGGAATGTTTCAACTCAGCTAGTCCCTCTTAGTTTGAGCAGGTCTGTATATATGTAACAGTTCATGAACAATGACAGGAAATGACTCATAATCTGTTTCAGTTAATGCCACCACTCCTACACATTTGAGGGATTTCCCTTTTTCTTACCTCATTTGCATATTTTTGACACTGACATGTTCATTTGAACAATGTCACATCTCAACCCCTGGGTCTACCTGTACACCAAATACTGAGATGGTAGGTGCGGCGGTTTGGGAGCCTTTGCATGTGACGGACATACATCCGCACATACATACATACATACATACACACAGACATACAGATGCCACCGACTCACCATATAAGCACTTTTGGTATTTATATACATACCAAATATGAGCTAATGATATGGAAATTGTTGTATGACAGTCATAAGTATCTGGTGACCACCAGAGAGAAATACTAACATTAGTCATAAATAATACACTTGTGGTGCGGCCACTTTACTGTTGTATAAAAGGAAAAATAGGCGATCGGTATAATAAATGTAAGGGTCATTATCGGCATCCTGTTGTCATGCTTGAGATAACATTCTACTAAGATGTCTCGCCTGCCCAATTGATATCGGTCATACCACTGCAGAGACACTGTCAGCTTGCACTTAGACAAGAACATCGATAATATCGGTTGCAAATACCATCAGGGTAAACCCTTCAGTGAGGACGTAGCAAGCTTGATTATACAAAATATAAAAGAATGAGGTGGCAATCTGGCATCTGGCAAGGTACCATTAGGAGCTTACAAAGAAACAAGCACGTTTTAAGATATGTCTGGAAGGGGACAGAAAAGTTTGGAAGAGATATATCAGGACAGGTTCCCTTTAACTGACATGGAGGATACACCGTGCCAGGAAGCTCCTACATGGTGACATGGCATATTTGGATGGCTGAAGATTAAAAGACCCGGGCCATGTACCCCATAGTGTTGTTGTCATGGAAATAAGCACAAAATGTGTGATGCTCTCTAACACTGACTACATTTGAGACACAGGAATTTAGATACTGAAATGCCAAAGTAAACTGAAACTCGCCTCTTCAAGTCTTTTCATTCGTAATTTTTGTAGTTTTTATGATAAGTTTTTACAACATGTTGCTTTTTACCTTTGCTTTTTTACTGTGAGTTTAAAACAATTTTATGTTTCAGTCTTCTATTTGTTGATTTTAAGTGTAAAGCGCATTGAGATTATTTTAATGGAATGCACTATTTAAGAAATAAAGATTAAGATGAAGATTAATGCCGTTGCCAACATCATTTGTATATTTTATAATCAGTCTGAAATATCAGGCTAATTCTGTCCACTGGGTGCCAATAATAAAGTCATTATCACCTTTTATAGACAGAATTTCTGCTCGCACCAGAAAGGCTTAATCAACAGTAAAGTGGTCACTGCTGTAACATCATCCTGACCACACTTACTCTGACTGGTTCATTTCCTTCTGATTTTCTGATAGGTACAAAACATATTTACAATATGCAGCTATTCAGAAGAGTCATACAATATAGCTTGTATTTTTTTTTCACAGGAAAAATTCTTATAGTAGAAATTTTAAGATAACTTTCTTGTAAAGTGTAAATGCTGGCTTTGGGCAGCACAAACGTCATGATACTGAAATATTTGATATGATACTGTGTGACTTGCACATACAGCATGCAGTCGATGTATTCATAGCATGTTACTCTCGTTTTAGCATTGTGACATAGACAATTACATGCATACCAGTGCGTGATTTCAAATACCTGCGATGAAATTCTGATGGTATTTTAGCAAAAATATAGGCAACAACAGTGAAACAAACAACATAACATATCGTGACTGTACTTAAATACTTGGGTCTGTATTGCATATCGAGCCGTGCACAATTCTTTGTCTATGAGTCTGACATGCATGTACTTCCTACATAATTCCATCAAAATATATGCACATCCTCTCATCAGTGATCAGAGTCAATTGTGATGTCAAAATCAAAACATAACCTATGAGATTATTCGAAATAAACAAAAAATCAAATTATCTATGTGCCAAAAGCACGCCATCCTCTCAAAAGCCAAACAACTACCGGTATAACTAGTAAAATACGCAATGTGAATACTGATCATGGCCTCACTTTAGCCCTGTTGATTGCTGAGCTACACTACAAGCTGCAAATCACTTCGCTTGTACCCGTTGAGTGCGGTCTACAGAGGTCATCATTCTTAAGTTGACTGAGTGTCTGTCATATCAAAAAATAGACCAAATGTTGACCAGAAAGTATCATCGCTATCAAAATCAAATTTACGAGGCATGTCCAGATAGACAAGGAAATGTTTAAAAAGTAACAAAATGGACAAGACTGAGAACAAGACGGCATTGCCTTTGATTCTGAACTCACGTTTATTTTAGTCCTTTTATTATGCTCATTTGCACACTGTAAGTGTAACTATAGCAAATTCAACTAAAAATCTACCAAAATGGAAAAAAATTAAGTTGTACACTAATTTTCTATCTTTGTTTTTTTCCTTCTAAAATATCCTCACATGTCACAAACAAAGAGACAGATAGACAGACAGACAGATTGGCACAAACACACAGACTGACAACATTGGCTGACTTGGGCATATGCCAACAGGGGCCAAAAATCACACAATCAGCTTGTTTCTACTGTTTGACTTTGCTCTTACAAATAGTATGCGCAAATGTAGGTGTGTAAACAGTTTCAATTTTTTGGATGGATTGAAATGTTTTTGTATAGAGTTATAAATAGTGTTGCTGATTGTGAGTATCTGCAGAGTGATATTAATTCCTCAATGAAGTTGAGTAATACTTGGAACCTTCCATTCAACCCATCAAGTGTCAAATCATAGGGGGGTTTACACGTGTGAGTGAAGTCTGGAGTTGACACCGGAATAAATTTAAACCTGTGTCAGTTGGACGTGTAAACAGACAAACACCGAACTAACAAAGGACTAAATTAATTCGGAGTCGGAGGGCTGGTTCAGGTTCAGTGCTCCGTACTAAACAATGGCCTCTTTACACGTGTGACCAGAACACCGAACTAAACGCTGAACTATATCCTGTCTTCGGGCTTGCGGTCATTATCACGATGGATACTGTTCAAGTAAGAAGCGATCGCGATCGCGGCAACAATTGGTCAAAGGAAGAGATCAGGCTACTAATTTCAATCTGGCAAGACGAAAACATCATCCGTATGATGGACTGCACGTTGAGGGATCGGCAAGTGTATGAAGCCGGTGCTGCCAAGGCCAGGGAGAATGGACTCAAGAGGACAGCGGAACAATGCCACAACAAAATCAAACAGTTGCGACTCAGTTCAAGTCCGTGTCTGACAACAACCGTCATAGTGGCAGTGCTAGAAAAACGATGCCATTTTACGATGAGTTGTAGGTAGTAAAGGGAAAGCAACTCCACACATCATTGGGTTGTTTGCGTTTTGTGTATGATATTGTATATGATATTTGTATATCATGTTTGGCTGTTTTATGTAAAATGTTGCTTAGCCATGGCGAGACGTACCCGTAATCTACGTGTCTTGTGTTAATCTGCACTGGAGCGGAGAGACTACTGTGACACTATGATCCTTTGGCGCTATGTTTCGAAAACAGAGTTTTCTTCATCAGTCACTTAAAATTCATTTTTGATGTGTGAGACGTGTTGAATGGTTGATTGCTTTTATTTGGTAATATGTTGTTCCACTTACGTTTGTTGTTCAAGTAGGGAAGCTAGAATGTCTACTGTTTGATCTTGTTGTGTCTGTGTAGGTTCGTGTGAACCCGAGTTTGAGCTATTGTAGTTTTTGTGAAGTCTGGCGCTTATAAGTGTGTCGCCTATATTTCTGTTCCTTCTATATGCTATTATTGGTTGGTTTTGGAACAGTTTGTTTAGTGTGTCGTCTTTTTCAAGTTCACTCCAGTTTTATGTCAGGGCCTTGCTTGATTTTTGTCGTGTCGATGTACGGGCTATACGTTGTTATGAAGACTACTGTATTGTTGGTGGCGTATTGGTTTCTTTTTTGTTGTTCAAGCAGTCTTTTTCTGCTTTTATGATCTGTCTCTCTAATAATGCGTTCTATTTAATTTTTTTCACACTGTCGGTCTTGTAATTTTTCACTAAATTGTGTGACTTTCTGTTTAAAATCGGTTCGTTGTTACGTTTTCTGATGTATCGTAATGTTTCACCTTTGATCAGACCTTTGAATGTTGCTGCCGGATGACATGAGTTTCTTTGTAAGAACTGGATGTATCTGTTGGTTTTGTGTGTGTCTTGATGTCGAGAATATTCTCTTTGTTGTATCGACGACCTTTGTAGATAGTCAGGTCTAAATATGTGATTTCTTGAGAGGAGCTTTCAAACGAAAATTTGAAAGTAGGATGCATTTTGTTGATGTTTGATATGAATTCATTGAGTTAGTGTTGTGTTCCGATGAAAATCAGAAAAACATCGTCCCTGAACCTCAGCCAGGTCGGTATTTGTTGTTTGTGTTTCTGTATTATTCTCATTTCTGTCTCATGAAATGTAATATCTGCTATTTCTGGCGAATAAGGCAACCCCATTGAGCATCCCAAGCATCCCCATATTTGCCGATAGAATTCATCGTTGATTCAAATGTGTTGTTTATTAAGATTATTTCTAGCAGAGCTATCATGTATTTCGTTGTTGGTTGATTGATTATGTAATTGTTTGATGATCTTTCCTGATTTAATGCTCTGCCGACTGATTCAACTGCCTCATTATGTGGTGTATTCGTGTACATGGAAATTACATCCAGTGTTACTAGTGTTGCATTGGCCGGAACTTTGATTGTCTCAATTTTCCGTATAAGAGTTTGATCTTAACATGAACAAGTCATCGTTGATGACACAGTCCCCACTTGCTAATAATGGGTACTTTGATTACATGTCCTCAGAGAGGATAGAGTCCTCTTCATTAATAAGGTCTGTGATAAAAATACTTTGATACAGATGGCGCTCAATGGCCAAGAATGAGTTCCATGGTGATGAAAACATAAAACCAATGTAGGCCACCATCCTAAAGTTCATAAAATGAGTCAACTAGGAATTAATCAACAGGATGTTGCAAAACATTTTTGCATACAATTCTAACACTTAACAGATTATCACTGGTACCATATTTCATAAAGTTTGATGCAGTATTTACAACACTATGAGATCAACATCTGTATCATTTCAACACATTTGACGTTGTATTAATTTGTGGCTATATCACCCTAATTAGGAAAGTTCATTACTTATGCAATTACAAATTAATTAAAATGACACTGATAAATGTCTTTTTCAATGTTAAAGCAATGTGAGCTTAACATCAGTTAACATCTGTATAAAGTTTAATGAATTTGATGCAGTACATATTTCTTGACATATCAGCCTACTTACGAAACTTCAATAATTGACATGTTACTGCTACATGAGTGAAACAAATTGACGAGCATATGTATGAAATAGGTCAATGTCAACTTTGAATGATACTGGTGAAATATGTCTGAGTTATGGCTCTGTACATGAAAACATCGTAATAAAATGGCTGCCTAGCGACCATATTGGATCGTATCACATAAAAAATCGACGTAGATATGTATGACATAGGTCAATGTCCTTGTACCAACTTTGAATAAAATCGGTTGAGATATGCCTGAGTTATGCCTCTGTATATGAAAAAATCGTAACAAAATGGCACACACAGCAGCCATATTGGATCGTATCACAAAACAATTGAAGTGCATATCTATGACATTGGTCAATGTCCTTGTACCAACTTTGAATAAAATCGGTTGAGATATGCCTGAGTTATGGCTCTGTACATGAAAAAATCGTAATAAAATGGCCGCCTGCGGCCATATTGGATTGTATCACAAAACAAATCGACGTGCATATCTATGAAAGTGGTCAATGTCCTTGTACCAACGTTGAATAAAATCGGTTGAAACATGTCTTGAGTTGTGGCTCTGTACGTGAAAAAATTGTAATAAAATGGCCGCCTGGCAGCCATATTGGATCGTATCACAAAACAAATCGACGTGCATATCTATGACATTGGTCAATGTCCTTGTACCAACTTTGAATAAAATTGGTTGAAACATGTCTGAGTTATGGCTCTGTACATGAAAAAATCGTAATAAAATGGCCGCCTGGCGGCCATATTGGATCGTATCCCAAAACAAATCGACGTGCATCTGTATGACATATGAAGTAATCCTTGTACCAAGTTTGAATGAAATCGCTTTTTGCATCTCTGAGATATCTGTGTGAACGGACGGACGGACGCACACACGCACGCACGCACGGACATGACCAAACCTATAAGTCCCCCCGGACGATGTCCGTGGGGACTAAATAGATACCGACATCAGACGGGGCAAGGCCATCAATATTCTCTCCTATTAAATTTCTTTGCCGAAGGCGTCTCGATTGGTTGACAGAATACAAAAAAGAGCGTAGACAGCAGCTGCACGACGTGTGCCATTACAAGCAAGCGACTGTTCTCCAGCCCAGATATCGCTGAGGGCGCTTGACCCAAACTAAATTTATACCTTGTGTATGACGTGTAAACGTGAGATCGCTTAGATCGCTGATAAGGAATATTTACAAAGCGACTAATTAGATTCCCTCAGGTTTAAAAAAATACATGTGTAAACCCACTTCATTTCAGTCACTCGCCATAACAATCCCATTATCTACTCATATAGCATGAACGGTACCATTTTACGTCACGTTAATTCAATTACTGACTTAGGAGTGGATATTTCATCCACCTCGGTTTGGAGTAATCAGTGTTCTCCCCAGGCCGTTTAACAGGATCGGCCCCGATCCTTTCTTTTTTTTTGCCCGATCCCTTAATTTTTCGCCCGATCCTTTATTTTTCATGCCGACCCTGTTTCATGTCCGCTGATTCTCTTTAAATGTGGCTGAAGACCTATTGTTTCTCGGCGGCGATTTTGTCACTTTTATTTCAGCGAGCGTATCAAGTGTGAAACGGTTCTAATGTGGCGATAACACGACGTGCCAGATGATTAAAAGGTTTATTCCATCGCCAAAATGTGTGAAATGGTTAGACTTCTCCTTTCATGTCGATGCTTTATTTTACACACAATGAGGCAGGGTTATCGGGTGCAAAGCACCAATGGTCGCGCTTGTCCGCTTGTCTGTGAGGAGAATAAATAGGCCGGCCGTATTGCAAATGAACATCGCTAAGACGGATGAAACTTAAGATTCAAAAAGCATGAAATGTGTTACGCTGCCGATCGTACAGATAACGGCTATTTTATACAACGGACATGGAGTATACTCAACGAAAGGCTCGGTGTTACATCTTTGCCAGCGGGCACTAAGTCAAAGCATGGAGGTAGTTCGATGGTCAAGCAATACTATAGGCAACTGGTTGAACTGCCGTTGCCACCAATGTCTCGCACTGGTAAGAATCCGAAGGTCAGGAAAAGTGATTTCGATCAGAAGCGGCTGAAATCGTACGATTGATTGAGACAAAAATCAGATACAAAAATGTATGGTACTGCCGCGTGTTCAGATCGTTGCGTGTCCGGGTTAGCCATTTCGAGATCTGTGTAGCAGTACGTCAACATGACGTTGAAGCCATGTGTGTCACCTCGTGTCACACATTCGTAACTAATTGCATGGATTTGTTCGATTGACTTTATGAAACAATTGCACTTGTTCCAGTTTCAAAACCCATGACCCATTTTACAATATTCAAGGCACCATGAAATGAAAGAAAAAGGAACTACATGAGCTAAAATAATCATTCGTGTGATCATCTGAATACAGCAGCTACGTACGTACGGTTAGGGTATACAGTATAGGTTCAAAGGTCGCGTGTGTTCAAGTTAAGTGTGCTCCACACAATGCACGGCCGCGGCCGATGCTACGCAGTTGTCAAAGTTTCGTACGTCTGTCGAAGTAGAAGTCGATGCAATTTTAAATCTTGTTCTTGAAAATACCTGATATCAATATTTTCGGGCTTCTCTTTATTATGAATTGAGTTTAAAGTCAACATATTTCTCTGCAGGCATGCTCCTCTGACTCCGAATTGTAAGTGCAATATTCAGTCCCATATGAACTTGTCCGTGTGACTGTTTTGCCATGGACGTTTAAAAAAGACGTCCATGGTTTTAGAATAGCAATCTGGCTACAGACAAACATGTACGGTAGTAACAGAGGATCACATAAAACGTCTGATTTTGAATGTTATTCTAGAGAGAACTGGAAGACTTTGAATGAAAATATGGATGTAATATATAGTGCTTAAAGTGCATGAAAGATCTTACTTTATTCTTTTATTGTTGGATTTTTCTGATGCTACGAAGTGACGTTTATATCACATAATTAACATAAAATTTACATAGTTATTGTTATGCAAATTAGCCGATCCTGTTTCGAAAATTTCTGGGAGGAACACTGTTAATCATACAAAAAAATAATAACCATATCTAATCGTAAATTAGGTATGATAAAGTGTATTTTGGGCTTCAATGCTTCCCAGAATGCCAGTAAGACTTTGTATTTACCCTAATTAGGAGTGGCTTAGAATATTGTAGTTGTCTGTGGGCGGGTACATCCAGACAGAATATAAAGGCTTTGGAAGGGGTTCAATGAAGGGCTACTCAGTATATCCTTCATTACGCAGATTAAGATTACAAAGACAGGCTTTTTAAACTAACCTTCTGCCTCTTACATACAGAAGAGAAATAGCGGATCTAATATTTTTCTATAAGTGTTTTAATGGATGTTATGATGTAAATTTAGATGACCTAGTATGTTTTTATAGTTCCACTTCCAATTATCCCGGTAGGAGATCTAGTAATGTCTATTTGAAACTCAAACCTCATTCCTGCCACACAGAATCATTTACACATTCTTATTTTAACAGAATTATTCCCTTATGGAACCACTTGGATTCACACATCAGATCTTCAGACAGTCTATCTCTTTTTAAATCAAATGTGAATTTGTTTTATCTACAGAAATTTAAAATCATTTCAGTTCCACTGACACTTGTACATGGATAACAACATGTTGCTGTCAGTTGCCATCCAATGTAATTTTGCTCCTGTGTGAGATTTTATCTGACATTTTCTCTGTTTTTTATTATGTGAATATTTGACAATCAGTTTGTCTGCATGTCGTAGTCCTTTAACCTTTTTTTGTGGGACAGTGTTAGAGGTGTTTGACACATGTTTGTCTCTACCATTCACTGAATTCTGTTTCAGTTTTGACTTTGTATTGTTCAACTGTGGTGCAAAGGATTTTTCTCTTGCCTTCTTGTTTTTTTCTTTATTTTTGGAGTCTCTGTTCTGTCTTGTAATCGATGTATGCCAGTGAGGAAGTATAATAAATAAGTATAAATGAATGACTGAACAGAAAACAACAGTTGTCGTATGTAGCAACACAGCAAATGGCAGAAGGAAGCAGAGCACATGGAAAGTGGCTGCTTTATTCACACCAAAGCAAAATCGAACTTTATGAAAACATAGAGTCATGATGCCATATGGGGGCGCCCTGACTCAAGAGACAATATGAATAACTTACTAGTAAAATTTTCCATGTTGTTGACCTTACTGAAGGTGGAATACCTGACCAGCTTATCTTCCGTAATTCCTCTAAAAAAAGAGAAAAAAAACTAACTGTAGAATCACTTTTGCTATACCAAGATTTCTATCTCCAGGAGAGCGCAAGCGATATAAATAAGAAGTTTTCTGCAAGACATATAGTGTAATAAAGACAAGGGTGAGCTTGATGACAATAGCAAAGTCTTGCTGTTAATCAACAAGACAATAGAATAGATGGACAATATCCCTAGAGACCTACAACACACATTGGAAGTCATGTGAAAGCTGCATCTGTAAAAAAATTTAAAGCATCAGTGACACAGTGTTCCTATTTGATCATCACAGAAGTAACTTTGATATTTAAATTTGAATGTGTAAAAGCTACCAGACAGAAAGTTTCAATGGTGAAGATATTTTGCTTAAAAATTCAAAATTGGCCAAAAAAATGTAATAATGCAAATTTCACAATTTTTTACACATCAAATCATCCAATGGCAACAACAATTTAAACATTCTCTTGCAGATATTTTTGGAGGAACAGTTGTCTTACAAAATATAGGAAAATTGGGCCCCCTCAATGGGCTAAACTGGGAATTCAAAGGGACCACAGTATAAACAAACCCACATGCACACATGCGCATAGAAATACATGCATTTCTGAACGCGTTTGTACACATGGGTTTGTTTGTACTGTCATTACCTGATCTTTTAGACATACTGATGTGTTGGACCATTGACATGGGTAAATTTCACCCCATTTCATAAAGCACAGCATCAATGACATTTGGCTCACATTTGGTTTGATGTAACAGGCCAGAGTGAGTGCACATACATTTAACCCTTTCACCACAATGGTTTGGCCCAAACGCATTGTTATCAATGGCAATTGTATACCTGTATACAGGAAATTGGGGGTGAACAGGTTAATAGTTTCTGTGGGCCTCAGCTTGTAACAATCATACTGTCAAATGCATTTGAACACATTTTGATGTATACATGTAGTCCATCAAATACTGATAGTACACTCCATGGCGTAGGTCCAAGGTTAGGAAGGGGTTTGAAATGCATGTATGTTGACTTAAAAACTCATTTCCTCATGTAGAGTAGCCCTAAAATATTATACTAAGTATTTACAAGAAAATGCTTTGAAATTAAATCGAGTTACTACTACAGCAAACATACAAATCTTCGAGACACTCCAACTTCCCAGCATGGGCCGCCATGTTTGTTTGGCTACATGTTATGCTCTGTAGATCACTGGGGACCTATTAACTATGTGGCAGTGTTTCATCTAGGATGCTACACCAGGGGGGGATTGGTCCCCCTCTACCGTAATTTTTGAGGGGGATTTTAAAATTTTTGGGGGGATTTAACTGAAACATATAATGACATCTTTATACGTAAGTTGTAATGTTGCAGTGATGTTACTTGTATTATACATACTACAAGCCATAAATTACTTGCTTACACAATCCAAGCTGCTGGCTGCAAACACCATCCCCTATAAGATTTTTTCAAAAGTAAACAAATTTGCGTATCACTGTTGTGAATGTATAGGGCTTCCAGAAGTGGCAGACAGCTCATTAATATTCATAAACATTACTATTCCTAAAAAATTGAAGCAAATTCTGTATGCTAAATTATTCTGTATGTTTGTTTGTATATATTCTGTATGTTTCCTTTCTTAGGGCTTAATGTACATTCAAACATAAAAATTAACAATAGTTAGCCATTCCCACTGTACTTTCAAGGGATTTTTTTCATTTTTCACTGAACTGTCTGCACTACAAAAAGCAAGAAAAAAATCTTTTGTAGTTATAAAGGAATGTTTTGTAGCTTCTGAAAAAAATAGTGTACTTGTTTGTCACGTTTTTACAGTGCTTATATCATCCCTCACTACTGTAAGTTTGGATCAACATTGCCCTATACAAACCAGTCAGCTGTATTTTTCTAGTGACCTAGCTGGTCTTGTAATTTTGTGCGAAGACTCAGTAGAGTTAAAATGAACAACTTAGAGGGTCGAACCTTAGTAAGCCATGCAGAGTTTCTCGATGTTAGATTCGCTCCAGTTGCTTTTTGTCAGTCATTTTAGAATGGGAAAATAACAAACAGAAAGGTTGGTTGTCACCGACAGTTAACTTTATGGTTTATTTGCCCCCCAAAATAAGTCAGTGTCTGTTCAATGAATTCAAAAACCAGACCCATTGACACCACAGCATGCTTGTGACTTTCATTGCATGCAGTCTGCACCGAACACGTTTCTGTGACAGTAAAAGTCCAAATTTTCGTGTCAATTTTGCTATCAGAATTATTTTCAGAGTGTTATTTATGGACATCCATACGATGCATAAAAAATTCAGTTTGTGTCCTTTTCTCAATCGTACAGAGATAATGTGACACAGAAACCTTATCGGGCTAGGGCAATGAACTTTTGTGAACGTAACTCTCAACAAGCTGACAGGCTTTCATATGCAAAATCAGCATACGGAAATTTACGTGTGGTATTGTTTCAACAGCAATTTATTGAAGCAGTTCAAAAAGTATCAAAATCGAATTAAAATTAGTCCCTTCCATGTAAATGTTCTTGCAACACTATACAATGCCCGTTACCACAGGTGCCGATAATGGGTCAAATGCACCGAAGTGTGACACCCATGATAGCAGCCATTCCAGCCAGGTCAGTGCAGTGCGCGATGGGGCGCCCCTTCTACCTGTGATTGGCGGCGCGCAGCACACAACAGAGGGGCAATCGCACATTTGTTTGGAATTTTTTTTAAATCTGCCAGGACCGCCCCCCCCCCCCCCCCCCCCCGGATATCAAATGGTCCACCCCTTTGTATTGACCATCTTTGCATGAGTTATACAATAACCAGATGGCAGGAAGTGTGTCAACTGTTTAGAACCTTGATATTTTTAAACATTGAAAAACTTTTGGAATATTTTTGTTGAAAACAAAACCTGCTAAAATCACCTCAGCTATGTTTTCTAATGAGTTTTTACCGCATTTCAACACCAAATACAGTTTACCATATCAAATGCTTACTAAATCACCACATTATACACTCTTAGTTCCAGTAGGTACAAAAATTACCAAAAAAATCTTAAAAATACAAATTGAAAGATATCCTTGTAAATTGGCATTTGATGCTACCTACCTACGCACAAAATATCAACACATTCTGCAAATGGTTCCTGATTGTGCATCTTCACTGATTTTCACTTTTTTGTATCTCATTTGCATATTTTTCACAAAACATATTGATTTGAACAAATTCACATCTCCAACCTAGAATGCCCCTCAGTACGAAATATGAAGATTGTGGGTATTGTGGTTTTGTGTTTTTGATCTTAACGGACACACATCCATACATACATACATACACACAGACGCCATTTTGCCACCTTATAAGAATACCTCCCATTTGCATATATACATATGCATATATGGGAGTTAAAAATTGCAAAGTTGAAGACAGAGTAGTTTCTAAGTTTTTAAGAGTTTTGACCAATCTTTATATTCACTTTGCTCATTAGCATAATAGTCATGTGATCAACTTGGCTTTAACTAGGTTTGGTAGCTTTGGTGTTTCAAACGTTTTATCACATCTGCATTCCTTGAGCTCATTAGGAAAAATACAACTTTACATCATGAATGTAGTGCATCTGCAAAATCATTGTGTTGTATTACAGAAGGACTTCTTGTATCTTACTCTGTCTCCATTGGTCTCAAGTTCTGTTTGACTTAACAACCAATCAGTGCAGGTCATCCTACAGCTCACTGAACACATGGAACTCCCCCCCCCCCCCCCCCCCCACCCTCTTACAAGTAAACCAACTGCCTGGCATGCATTACTCATACACATTGAATGATATTAGTACTGGCAGGAGAATATAGATAATTCTGCACACTAATATTACATCATTTTCCTTTCTGAACTTTTTTAACAATATCATGCATGTGACGTTTCCACTGAGTGACAAGGAGCTTATAGTATTATTACAGGATATATATGACACTTCATGAAAACTTACTTTTTCTTAATTACCGGCGTGATGTTTGACCTACCAAATTCAACTCAGTTTTTGACAGTCAGCCAAACTTTCATATTGGAAACTTAGGACAGAAAGAGATAGATGCACATATACAAGCATTCTCTGAATTTCTTGACAAACTCTTGAAAAACCTACCCAAGTCTGTCATAGGACCTGACAACAGTTGTCCAAATTTCTGTAATTTTGCTGCTTCTCTATCAGGAACTGGTATGTTTGACAATTTCATTGCTGGTGGCACTGGTTTTGGTGATTCTCTGATGACAGTCTGCCGTATGCCAACACCAGGTCCTCCAACATTTCCTGCATTTGATAGTGACTGAGGATCAGATGTTGATTGTGAATCTGGAAATTAAAAACAGTTTTTACAGGGGAAAAACTCATAATAAATTTGAATATGCAAATATCAAGCTAATTTTCATACACCTTTCTGAGGACATCCCTAAGAAGCTACAGATTGAATTTCAAAGGCTTGCACTTCATTCAACAAAGATAAGCATTCAGTGAAAAGACAAACTTATTGACTTCGTCATCAGATATATTTTGATCACTATGTTCCTCTCTATTAACTTTTGCATTCATCTCGGAATATTGATACTCACTCCATATGGTCAAGTTGATTACAGGAAGGTACACAATATGTCAGTGTTCTCCCTGAATAAGATAACAGGGGTGTGGCGCTCTCTTGGAAATTCCAGGTGCCCCCTTGCCACAAATGAAAGGGATTAATTTTTTAAAAATAAAACAATAAAATTTAAAAAAAAGAAATTGACAGTGATTTACAAGCAGAATGCAAATGTATGAGTCAATCAGGCTGCAAATGTAATTCTCATTGATCTTGCAATTCTCATGAGTTTGTAATGTCATCCGAGATCATAAGCCCATGTGCAACTCCTCAATAGCAGCCCATTCTCGCGAGCCAGAGCATAATTTGCGCTCTGATGACCTACGTAAAAATCAAGCTCTGGCAGATAACGCTAGGAAACCGCAGAAGTGTGAATGTGGGTTAATTAATTATTCATGAGAATATGTCATCAGAGTTAGCCAATCACAAATCTGTTTTACAAAGTCATGTTGGGCCGTACACCACTGACAAGGTCCTTATTGTCAAATATTTATACCATTCATACGTTTCTAGCTCCATGGAAGGACTGTGATTACACCTACAGCACGATGAGAAAGCTGTCAGTGTGAACCTAAATGAAGTGATCGATACATAAACATTTATAACTTGTAGACTAAAGGAAATTTATGATCAATAGTTTTGACCAACAGGTTTTACGCCTGGGTCGGCAACTGTGCACAGTGAGGCATGGGGCTGGCTGCTTAAGTTATGCAATACCCTTTGATACAACGCTCTTGAAACACAATGGGGACGGCCTGCCTGGTAGCATACAGACTTGCCACCGTTGGTCCTCGTGCAAAACCTGTCTTTTCCTTGTAATATCAATGACGTCTTTATGGTGTGGATAGAGCGGTTGAGTCCAAAAACATTACACATTTACACATTGAACGCTCTTCGTCGGCAGTGAGCGTGGTGCGGTGGTGAGCACCAAGATCAGCCACATTGTTGTGTATTGCTTATTATAATAATTTATACGGTTTTATAAGACACAGTTTCTGATTGGCTCCGTTCAGCCGGTGCTAGAAACCAGCGATAGATCCGTCAATCTCTGCATAATCAACCATGGCCTCTTACCAGGTAGCACTGAGCTGTTGCCGTAACGAGGCGCGTGGTTTACGACGATGTGGCAGCCATGTTTGCAAGACTCAGGCCGTAATGTACGGTTAGCTAACGTACTTAGCTGAGTAAACATGCCTAGGAGCATAAGGTTAGAATTTCACTTGTATATTCCCTACAAAAGCAATACGACCGATTTTTAGGACGTGTATCAGGCTGAGAACATGTGTGTTTTGATGATTTGCATTTGGACATCGGTGACTATGTCTGTCGCTATTTTTTTCATTTTCAAAAAACTTATATCTTCATTGAAATCAGTGAACTGGAATAAAAGTTTTGGTATACTGTCTCAGATTTCTTTTCCATTTAGTTTTTTTTATACAAAAAAAATCTGCTTCCCAAGTGCCCCCTCCTCGACCTCCCCCACGACAGCTTGTGTGGTCACTTATGGTGCTTTGCACCACATCTTCGCCCTCTTGTAAAAAATCCTAGGGAGAACACTGCATGTAGTCATGAAAAATACCGTCAATGACGCTGTACCTTCTCTAATGTGTGGCCAGGTCAGGTAATTGGTTGTTGGCATGGAGTTGTTGGTAAATAGTTGATGATGTAGGGGCATGAGGTGGGATCGGACCCAAAGAACCCAAAAGATGATTAAATACATCAATCAAGCAAGTCATCGTTGATGACACAGTCCCCACTTGTTAATGGGTACTTTGATTACAGGTCCTCAGAGAGGATAGAGTCCTCTTCATTAGGTCTGTGATAAAATACTTTTGAATAAATTCGCTTGATACATGTCTGGGCTGTAGTTCAGGACATGAAAAAATCGTAATAAAATGGCCACATGGCGGCCTTATTGGATCGTATCACAGAACAAATCTATGTGCATATGTATGACAGACATCCAGCTCTATGGGTTTGCTCAGAATTAGATATACGAATAATTAATGAGGTACAGTATGAAGCATCATAAGGTCTCCCATCATACCATATATGAAGGGTGTACCACTTGTGGTTACTGAGCTATGGACAAATATGTATATTTGAGGTCAAAGGTCATCAAGGTCATGTGACATTTTGTCAAATAATTGTATTGCTAAGTTATCGCTATATACCAAATATCAGACCTCTAGCTCTATTGGCTCGCTCAAAATTAGATATGCGCATAATTAATGAGGTACAATATGTGGCGTCATAAGGTGTCCCATCATACCATATACGAAGGTGTAGCACTTGTGATTACTGAGTTATGGACAAATATGTATATTTGAGGTCAAAGGTCACTGAGGCCACATGACATTTTGTCAAAATAATTGTATTGCTAAGGTATCCCTATATACCAAAATCAGACCTCTAGCTCTATTAGCTCGCTCAAAATTAGATATGCGCATAATTGATCAGGTACAATATGTGCGTCATAAGCTGTCCCATCATACCATATATGAAGGGTGTACCACTTGTGGTTACTGAGTTATGGACAAATATGTATATTTGAGGTCAAAGGTCACCAAGGTCACATGACATTTTGTAAAAAAAACTGTATTGCTAAGTTATCCCTATATACCAAAAATCAGACATCTAGCTCTATTGGCTCGCTCAAAATTAGATATGCACATAATTAATGAGGTACAATATGTGGCGTCATAAAGTGTCCCATCATACCATACATGAAGGGTGTAGCACTTGTGGTTACTGAGTTATGGACAAATATGTATGTTTGAGGTCAAAGGTCACCAAGGTCACGTGACATTTTGACAAAAAAATTGTATTGCTAAGTTATCCCTATATACCAAAAATCAGACCTCTAGCTCTATTGGCTTGCTCAAAATTAGATATGCGCATAATTAATGAGGTACAATATTTGACGTCATAAGCTGTGCCATCCTACCATACATGAAGGGTGTAGCACTTGTGGTTACTGAGTTATGGACAAATATGTATATTTGAGGTCAAAGGTCACCGAGGTCACGTGACATTTTGGGAAAAAAATTGTATTGCTAAGTTATCCCTATATACCAAAAATCAGACCTCTAGCTCTATTGGCTTGCTCAAAATTAGATATGCACATAATTAATGAGGTACAATATGTGGCGTCATAAGCTGTCCCATCATACCATATATGAAGGCTGTAGCACTTGTGGTTACTGAGTTATGGACATATATGTATATTTGAGGTCAAAGGTCACCAAGGTCACGTGACATTTTGTCAAAATATCTGAGATATCTGCGTGAACGGATGGACTCACGGATGGACTCATGGACGGACATGACCCAATCTATAAGCCCCCTGGACTTCATCCGTGGGGACTAAAAACTGTGTCACTGCATCCTTTTTGCAATATGAATACGATGAGAAACTAAATTATTATTTTTCTTGGCCTCATACATGGGAGTCTATGGACTGCCTTATACATGGGAGTCTATGGACTGCCTTATACATGGGAGTCTATGGAGGTGAAAACTAAAAAGTCCTCTAACACGGCCAAATTTGATTGCATTGTGAAACAAATCGACGTGCATCTGTATGGGGTAGGGTACTATCCTTGTGGAAAGTTTGAAAGAAATTGACCTGGGCATGTCTTAGATTTCTGCGTGAACGGACGGACGGACGGACGGACGCACGCACGGACGCACGCACGCACGGAGGCACGCACGCACGGACATGACCAAACCTATAAGTCCCCCCGGACGGTGTCCGTGGGGACTAAAAATTCTAAGCTACAGTATAAACTGCCTAAAGATAGTTCAATATGGAAAAAAGTTAAATAATTCAGAAATAAGAATTAACAGCCCAAAATAGTAATGACGCACTTCCCTACTGACCTGAGTGCATGTGATATACACAACCTGGCATCTGTAAATTAAATGTATACCAAGTGATCATTTTAAGTCACTTTTAACTGTTTTTAATGGATTTTCCAAAGAGTCCTGTGGAAATGATGAAAAACGCTTATCTGGTCTTGTGTTTGTAAAACCTCATGGCTGATAATTGTCATAGTATTGAAAAAAAATTGAAAGTGAAGAAATTACTGTTTTTAATAGGCATATTTTCCTTGAAATACATGACCGTGTAAAGAATATATGCTAAAAATGTTTAAGAGTAAATTTCTTTTCAAAAAAATAATTTAATCTGTGACCAAAGGAAACCTTGGAGAAAGGCTTAACACTGTGGCTATGCCGCTATTAAAGTCCCTTTGATTTTTGTCACAGCTCAAAATCGTTCTCCTACACCTCAACCTGAGCCATAAACACCCCCACCAGTTTATGATATGACCCATCACAATAGCATGACGTCAACGGATCTTGACAGACGGAAGTCTTGACAGACGGAAGAAATTGACACCAGCATACTGGTTTTCAACTCTAATACCTTCTCTGTCTATAAATAGACACGAGAAGGTAAAAAAGGCAAAAATTGAATTATGTTGGCACTTTGAACCATCCACAACTGTGAAATTATTTCAGAAGAAATAAATATTCATAAACAAGTCAAAGTTGACTGATTTACTTTGTCATTTAACTCAACAGTTACTGTAACAATTTTCAAGGACTTTTTGAGGACAAAAATACTGTTTCCCCCGAATTATTTTTACATTATAACATTTTACACAACATTTCTAGGATATTATGACTAATCATCTTGTCAGTTGCAAAAATGGTGGGTGGATTATCAATTTTCCAGGACTTTCCAGGATTCAATTTTATTTTCACAGACTTTTTGAGGACTTTGACCAGAGGCTTTTCCACAAACTTTCAAGGACTTTCCAGGAGCATATCAACTAACGTAAAATCTAGACTCCAAGTCATGAGTAACGAGGTGAAAGTTGGAAATTTTGCTGGTTCATAAATTTTTTTTTAAATGCTGCCTACTGCCCCTGAAAGTTTTTTCAAAACAAGTCATTGTAAATGACACAGTTCCAACCTGTAATTTAGGTAATATGATTGAAGTCAAAATAATGTAGCACTAGAATGTGTCACTAGTAAGCATACATACATTTGTATGTACAGACATACATACAGACATAAATACTTACGTGTACATACATACATATATATTAAAGTATATTAATCATGTAAATATGCAAATAATGTAGATAAGTAAGTATGTCATCAGTATAAGTCCACCTACCAGTATTAAAGTACAAGCAACAATGCTTAAGAGGTCCAGTTGAAATCAGAGCAATAAGTTCTGATATATAGTCTAATTTCAGAAAATCATCAGATATGCGAATGAGCATTTAATCAGCATGTCACACTCATCAAACTTTCAGAATATCTAGATTAAGTATGAACAACATAATCCAGGTTTGATCAAATTCTGTGTATTGAATTTCAATGTACGACCCAATATGCAATGAGTTTAACATGAGCTTACAGTCTGTAAGCAACACCAACAAAACTTTAATCATAGCTACATCAAAGAATAGATTGAGTGCTTGCACAGTAACATTTAAATTTGGTACGGTACATCTTGGGTTGCAAAATTCATTAATAATGCAAATTACCATTATCATAAAGACCACACCGATCAAAATCTAATAAAATCTAGATTTTTCAATGATCTTGCCATGTACCAAATTGCATGACATTTTGATCAACAGTATTTAAGTTATGACTGGGACAAAAGTTCAGTCTTACATTTGCTAGGTATAATATTTCATGTGTAAGAAAGTTAGTTCCCTTGTGGTGAAGACTGCAGGTAAGGATGATTTTTGTCAGAAATAATGACAAGACACCATGTGATTTCCTACTAAATCATGTTTGTTTATGCACACAGAGGCATTAATTGCCTCTGTGCGCACATAAACAAACTGTTTTCAAACAACTGGGAAGATGGCATATAACATGCCTAGCAGTTAAAGGGTTGAATATTTTTTTATATAACTGTAAAAGTCTAGAAGTTCTAGAAGTGACAATCAGTTGATTATTTATAACATTCATACTGTTTTCAGTTTGTCTAAAAACATGTTTATCCTCAAAATAATTTGAATGCTTTGCGAAAAGTCTATGGTTTTGAACAATTGCCATTCTCATCATGTTATGAGGTTCTATCATGTTTGTTCCAATATGAAAGCTACAATAAGTATGAAATTAATTCCATGAAAAGATTCTTACCTTGATATAAAGCACTTGAATTTATATCAATTGCTTTTGCTTGGGCAACAACACTACCAGAATTTGTAGATGAAATGTCCTGTTTCTGACGACTTGTAGATGATGAGACATCTTCCTCAACAGATAACTGTCTCGTTTTTGTTAACATTAACTCATCGTCAGTATCATCCCAAGCATCAAGTGTACTATTATCAAATCAGCAAAGGAATCAGCTCTTCTGCTACGATTCTTACTTTGATCTATGTTCCCGATGCTAGCTTGAATACTGCCTCTGTTGGAGGATGCTTTGCTCCATATACTGGTTTGATGCTAAAGAGTGAAACAAAAATAATAGGGTATGGATGCACCTGGACATACACTTTGTTTTTACTTATATCATTCATCAAGTCATTCATGGTTCCACACTTCATGAGTAACATTGCAGTCAGCCATGTCCACACTATGAACTCCATTTCATTCAGCAAATGCTATCATAGAGACAAAAACTTTGTTGGTTACTGTTTAATACAAGGAGACTTTCACAGAAATTTAAAACAAACATTATCAAGGTTTTTCTTATTTTTACAAACCACTCAGTCTGTGTTAACCCTTATCTTGCAAAGTTCATATTTCACTATCAAGTCAAATTGGTTAAAACTAGTGAAGCATATGAGGTCCCATATGTCGAATTTTTACGAGAAATTGAACATTTGAAGGCCCCTTAAAAGGTAGATACTTGTTCTGTAAGCATGAATTTTATGGGCTAAAACAACCATACATACCAGCCAAGTGGGTTAAAATACATATGGTTTTGAGTCAATACCACTTTTTTCATGACTTGGCAGATGGGGAAGTAATACTGTCTTGTAGGAAAAGGGTGATTGTGACAAGTTTGTGTTGATTGCACTTGTGGTGTTGTTTGGCCATGTGTTGCAAAGCAGCAGACTACCGTAAAAACCCCAATTAATTTGACCACTCTGTTAATTCAACCACTTGGACTGCCGATGGACTTTCTAAATCTCTTATAATTCAACCAACCAATCATGACAACCTGTTTTGAACATTTTATTTTCGATAAAATACATAGAAATATACAATGTACAGCACAGAATGTCTAAGTCAGAACTTATTGATATATTTCAATCATCCAAGATGGTAATGAATTGTCAAAAACAGTTGAAATCCCTAATAATTGGACCACTAAAATTTTTGGCTTAGATAATTTTCTAATGATTCAACTAATTTAAATTCGTAATTATTTTTTTCTGGTTGAATTGATAGGGTTTTTACGGTAACATCAATCTACCATGTTGGTAAGGCTTATAAAGAAGTTAAAAGAGACTGAAATACAGTTGTTTTCATTGTGAGGGCAGTGTTCTCCCCAGAGCTATTATAGAGTGGTGGCCGCCACTCTATAATTTTGGTAAACAATAGAAACTCATTACCATAACAATTACATTTATTGTTATGCAAATTAGCCGCCACTCTATCAGAAAATCCTGGGAGATCACTGGAGGGTTTGTAAGAAGTTAAAGAATTGCAAAAACTTGAAAATGTTGTGAAGGAAACTGTTAAGAAATTATAGAAGCATTTCAGGTTCTTAGACAATCTGATGTATTTTTCAAAATTCAGGATGTCTGCATCCAGTTCGATCGCAATATGAAGACAAATACAGAGACTAAAATTCCCATGAAAAAAATTAGGTCATTCAATTTGGTAGTTTATTTGACACTACACGTTTATTTATTTTTATATTTTTTTATTTACTTATTTATTTACTTGTTTATTTATGTATCTAGTTATCTATCCAGTTTCTTGTATCTATCTAGGTAACCTAATGGGCCAGATGCCTATTTACAGGCATTGTAAAAAAAATCAACCATATAAAACGATAAACCAAAAAGTACAAAGAACAAATTAAAAGAAAATGACATGGACAAAATAGGCAACAATATTAATAAAAAGGATTAATAAAAACAGAAAAAATAAAGAAGCTTTACAGACTAGTCTACGGTACAGTAAGTAGTGAACTGGACAAATCAATGAGTGGGTCTGCTTTTCAGAAATCATTAGCATTGCTTGTACACCTCAAGATAAAAGAGTACTTTCTTAGTAAATTCTACTACCACAGACAAAAAAAGTAGCATGGCATTGTACAAGCAACTGTCTGCTAAACTCATTAAAATCGACTTTGAAAGACAAATTTATGAATAAAAAAATTTTGCATCCCCTTACAAGAGACAGAAGTTGAAATCTATCATACAGACAATAATAATCCAAACTCCTATATCACTAATATACAGCATTCAAAGTCAGAATATTACAAATTACAAAAGTTGGTAGACATTCGCTTTATAAACCCTAATATTCTGAAGCCCTTCTGACTGTACTATTACTACATGAAGTGTTCTCCCTGAATAAGTAACAGGGGCGTGGTGCCCCCTCGCCACAAATGAAAGAAATGTAGTTTTTTCAAATAAGAAAATAAATTCACGAAAAAAAACAAGATGACAATGACAGTGATTTATAGGCTGTATGCAAGCTTATCAGTCAATCATGTGGGCTGCCATTGTTCTAATGGATCTTGTAAATCTTGAGTTTGTGATGTCATCTGAGATCACAAGTCCATGTGCAGCTCAAGGTGTAGATGGTAGCAAGCCGTAATGTTAGCTAATCTACTAAGCTGAGTGAACATGCCAAGGAAGCGCAAGGGTAAACCAGGACAGCAGGGTATACTGTTCAAAGTCTTTCAAAAGGATTTGTATTTCGCTTGTATATTCCGTCCCAAAGCTAAACAACGTATTTTTTCATGCTCGGCCAGGATGTGTATCAGGCTGAGGATGCGTGATTGTATTATGATATGTATTTGGACATCGGTGAATATGTCTATTGTCAGTGTTTGCGGTAACTTTTTTCTCCTCGCGTACGGCATACACATTCGTCTGGTAAAATTGCGTAATGGCTGTACTTGCATGCGTTATTTCACTTCCGCACTCTATTGATGAAAAAACTGACTACAAAATATGATGAGCAGTTCAATAAATCTACACTACCAATTTGGATTATACGATGTACATGTGACATTAGTTTAATGAAAACAGTTCAACGAACAACTTGAACAACTGGGCTGTGTTTCAAACATGCTGAAACATAACAGCGAAGGGTATACATGCGACCATCAAAACACATCGCAACCCAAAGGTTAGAGTTATTGTAGCTAATCCACACACTAGCAGTGTTCAAAATTTATAGATTATATTTATACATCAGAATGTAACCATGGATATTCAGTCTCTTACAGCTCTGGTAGCCTGCGTGTGGTTGTGGACAGGATTTTTTGGTTAAACCAGTGCATCATCATTACGGCTCACAGCTTCACCGTGCCGCTCATCCCCTGTTTGTTGTATCAGCGACATAAGGACAAAATGTCGTGGATTCTGACATGGGTTCACGGCGCTTCTCCATATTCTCCGTGTTGGGTTGTTGGGTTGCCCGGCAGTGTCTTTTGACTGACCCAGTCTGAATCATTTTTTTTCAAAGACTCGTGGAGCAAAGTTGAAAGAAAATAGAGTTGTTTGCTGCATGTGTGCTTTGATCAAATGTGGGGACTGCGAGACGCGATGATGGCATTTAATCTAATGCCTGTCATTTAGCCCTACGAATATGGCGAGCGTGTCCGGCTTTGGCTACGTCGCCTCCCAACTCCCCTGAGGCGGAGTTGTAGGCCATACTCGTCGTAGGGCTAGCCTGTTATTATAACATACAAGGTTAGGTTAAAGCGAGAGAAAGATATTGGTGTAGTGAATGCTGTATTGCCCAAAACTGAAATGTATCTTACGGAAAGAAAACTGACGAATTCTTTACCGCAACGGGATGAAAGATGTTCGATCAAACACAAAAATATGTTTGAGACATTCAGCGGAAACATCTGTGATCTGTAGAGATGAAGAATTGTGTGTATACACTACCTCCCCGGAACTTTGTCAGAAGTGCGTTTCCAAAATGTTTTCTTGCTTTTCTTCGTATCCGAGTTCAGCCCAAGAGCAGCCATATTTCGTGTTAGTATGAGATTGGAACATGAGTTTATGTTGAAGTAACCCACATCAACGATCAATGTTCTTCAGAGATCGTGGAGATAACAAAAACTAAATTCCACAACACTTCTTCACACAACGTCCGCCATTTTGGCTGTACGTCGACACAGTATTCTACTTCATAACGAGGCAGGGATTAAGTGAATATGATTCTGATGCTGTTGTGACGGTCATTCCGCCGCACAGCAGTAAAGTACGGACCCACGCGTGGCACGGACCGAGACATGGGATCGGCGAATGATAATCCGAATTGGATTGTAAAGGATTCCTGTGCTCACTTCTAAATAAGATTCCTACTCGTACTGCAACTTTTTCCAAAGCGACAGAGAAATTGTCAAGGTACAGACTAAACTGCATTTCTGATTACTCTTAGTATAACACTGGTCGGTTCTGCAACTTCAACATTGTGGCCTGCACTTGGAACTTTGAGTTCAAAGGCTTGGATCTCCGATCTGATGCTGGTTGCAGCTTCCAAGTAAGCAACCTTTTCCGTGGTTCTGATTCTGTTTCTGTATCCAACGTCAACCTTTCTGACGTGATGTCAGTTGCCAGTTATCTTGAGAAGTGTAACGCCGGAATGGCCTGTAACGGGGATCAAGATAACGCTGGTGCAGAAGCCTCACATTTCAGTTGGTATCCTTCTCTAGTGCAACTTAGAATTTGGTGCATTGGCACAGGACGTGTGCGTTACAGGTGTTTGCAGCGTTGCTTGGATAGTCCACAGGTGTCCGAGTTGCCGGTGTACATGCATAGAGAGAGATGCATGTACACCGGCAACTCCGGACACCTGTGGGATAGTCTATCGAAGGCCTTAGTGTGAGGCTCCGGCATTTTGACTTTTGTTGATTCATTTCTCAATGATTGTCATTTGTGAAGTCTTTTTTTTACCTCCAGATGCAGAGTCCATGATTGATTATGGAGCATTAGTGATGGGCCATGTGTTATTCTGAGGGGGGCTTGGAAGATTTCGGGGGGAAAAGATCCAAGAGGTTGCCTTTAAAAAAAATTCCAGCCAAGGGTGGCGGAAAAATAAAATAGTTTGCGGACTTTCAGCTTCTCAAGTATGCTACCACGGGAGTACCTAGTGGACTGTACCATTATTTTTTAGGGGTGCCCGAAAGGTGTGAGGACTGAATATAGCTGTTAGACAATTTGCCTAGTTCAATAAGTCATATGTCTTCTGAACGCTCTTAACCTAGTTCAACAACGTACTAGTTCAATAAATCCTGCATGGGACCGGTTATTTCAAGTCGTTAAAACTTTCTTGTGTTCATGCACATTTTACAGATGCATTTGCCCAAGTTTAACTATGTACTGTGGCATTAGTCGACTGAGTTCAACTACAGTAACAAGTGCTGATGTAATAGTCACGCCAGCGGCTTACGGACTACTCATGCACAGATTCATAATATAAGTATGCAAGTAAACGGAAGTGTGCCTGACTTTCATGGGTGCCGCCATGTTTTTTTGAGTGCTCTGAATAAATACGAAACGTGCAAAGTGTTATTTTATAACACGCCATTAATAAAATATATCTCTTATATATAGCCAGTAAGTATTATTATCCACCATATCTCTGATACAAAATATAGTAACTATCACGCCTAAAAAACAGAAAAAGAGAGAAAACTGTCGTACATATAAATGAGGACATACGCAAAGAATGCTGGGATTGAATTTTGAAACGCACCCTGTGTCAATAACTAGATGCAAAAGTTGCCAGTTTTCAGCTTGCAAGTGGAAGTTGGGCAGTACAGTTTGTCGTGCAACGATAATGATGGCACAATACGTCCCTTCTTAAACACAATAGGTAGTTATCATGGTAAAAATTGCCAATTATTATGTCCAACATTTTTAAACATTAAACAGAAGATCGTGCAGGGTATCGTGTACATGAACTGTTTTCATCAGAGGGTAAACTGGGGTAAACTGGGCATAGTTGTCGTACAAACGTATATAGCAAGTAACAATTAATTCTATTTTATCCTTTACTATTACTAATTATGAATCAATACAAATAACATTTCTAATCTAATAACCTCTGGCACAACACCAAGGAATGAGTCCTATATAATATTCGAATGTGTAAAGAAAGGTGCCAAAAAAATAGATATTATTGTGGGCAAAAAGGGGCTCTCCTTGACTAAAAGGTTGTTGTAGAATGTGTGAAGTGGGATGCCAAATGGCAAAAGACATTACAAGACAATAAAATTTGCATGGAGTGAATATGTCTTTCACATCTTCAGAAATAAATATGGCAAATTTTTCAATAGATGGTCACCGGTCACTCTGCCTTCAGCAATAGTGGTATTCTTGCAGTAATTCAAAAGAAACAGTGTCCTATGACCTTTTTTCAATCCTCCAAAAAGATATACAGTTAAAACAACAACTACTGCCACAAGCACACTACTGCTAACCCTTCCCTTCCATTATCACACGTATTCAACCCCTCACAACTGTCGGCCACCCCTAAAAATAATGGTACAGCCTCCTGGGTACTTCTTTGGCAGCATCATTGACTAGGTCCACAATGGACAGCAGATATAAAGTGAAAAAGTCATGCACAGGCAGTTACTTTAAGTCTTTACTTAAAATTTTTGGCAAGGAACAGCAGATGTATGTGCGCCAAAAATGATTCCTCTGAGAGGGGAAGTGAAAAAAAGCCAGAAATCACACAGATGAAGAAAAATTCCATGTGAAACAAAAAAAATGGCCCAGAGCAAGTCCAACCCCCCCCCCCACCCCACCCCCCGTTGTACACCCATTAGAGCTAGCTGAGGCGCAACACGTGTGCTGGTCAGTGTGATGTGCATTATTTAACACCAAGAATGGAGTTAGGGGAGCAAAGCCCTGCGTATGATGCTGTGTGTTCATGGTGGACATACAACGCCATGAACACACAGCATTGACATGTACGCTGGGCTAGGCTAGGGGGACGACAGGCACATGAAATATTCAGCGTAGAGAGGCGCAAAAGAAAAATTCTTTTTCTGCATATATTACATTTGCAACTCCAATCGCTCGTTGGATGTATTCACCTGGGAAAATAAACATGTTAGTAACATTTTCTCCATATCCAGCTCTATTACAAGAAACCAGCCATGGATCAAGACTGGTGATGGAGGGACTGTGTTCATGTAATGTACAACAGCTTGCACAGCTCTTTTATCTGATTTGGCTGGGAAAGCATCTTTATGTTTCACATCATTCAACATTAGTTGTCAATCAATGTACTTGTTTTACCTCTGTTTCTAAGACAACTCTAATAATCAATCAAAGCTTTTTGTCATCAATAATTCCTGACTGACTAAATAGAATGAAAATTGTTCACTGAAAAGCCTTGAAACACTCAATAAACCATGCACATAATGGCATAAATTAAAAATAACACAGGGCTGCAAGCATTTTGTTGCTCCTGGACCTACCAAATAGACATTGGCCATTATTTGGACACACATATAAATGACTCCATTTCCCGTAAAATACCAGTATGTGTGAATAGTAGTCTTTGGATATATTATATAAATCCCCACCCTGCATCCTTGATCTCTTCATGGCACTGTCCACACACTATTGTGCTACAGATGATAATTCCCATGTGTGTAATTTGTGGACCATGTCTAATGCACTCTGTTTTGCTAGATTTCTGTTAACCTTTAGCTATCATCTATTGACAAGATTTGCTGTTATCACTGCTGAAATATATATTACACTATAGGCAGATATATTGCCTACAGCACATTCCCTGTTCTTTGCATTGCTAATACTATCTTTAGTTTGAAATTTTCTGAAGCACCAAGTATCACATCAGTGTAACAAACTGTTTACTTAACACAGAACAATCAGTGATCTGGTAGTGCCCTTTACAAGCTCAGATGATGCAGAGATTGCCCATAGATCACTGACTGTTGATCGCGAACCAAAGAAGGACCAAGTTTCCAAACAATTGATAGTGAAAGAGAAGAATTTGTATGTGTAAGTTTACCATGTTTCATAAATATTACACTCATTTACAGTGTATTGTCCAGGATGCTGAAGTAGAGGAAGCAGACCATTTTGAACCCCTTATCACAATTACAAAGTGCAATCTTCGATTATAAAAGGGACTTGAAATCAATGGTTTCAGAGGAAGTTGTTGTTTCATAATGGTCTATTGGATTTTTAGCTAACATTTGCTATATGTATGTATACTAAAGAGAGCTTATGGTAAGTCAGCAGCATCTGTGTGTGTGTGTGTCTGTCAGCCCACATCAGAAACTCCAAAACTGCAATATCTGCCATCTTACTATTTTATTGGTTTATTTGGCTTTTTTACTTAAGCTTGTTACTAATTTGCATATTTGACAAACTTTCCTTATTAGGGACATAATACCTGGATTGACTTCAAAGTTGACGAATCTTGCTCTGTACATTAAATTTAAATGAAACTATCGCGAAGATGAACTAATGGTCATGACCATTAATTCATTTTCGTGATGGTTTCATGTATCGTGCATAAAACTGGGGTCCAGTATATGCATGGTCACCCATTCATTCAGTATCTTTCAGCATGCCAAACAATATGAGTAGCATTTCGTATCAAACAAAATTCATGAAAAATGGCCGACTTTGTCCCTTTAAAGACACTATGATAACATTATTGAAAGTCATTTGGCATTTTTACTTCAGTTTGATTACTAATTTGCATATTTAAATAACTGTCCCTATAGGGGACATATGACTGGAAGAACTTTACAAAAGTTTATGAAACTTACTATGCATAATGATAAGATAATTATATCATATTAATGAAAGATATTTTGCATTTTCATGTTAGCTAATTTATAATTTGCATATCTAATAGGCTTTCACAGTGAGGCATATCAAAGGCAATTGCACTTCCTTAATGCAGTGATATAACCACAGTAGTCGAAGAAATTTAGTATTTTTGTTTCAGCTAATTACATATTTGTATACTTAATGATTTTAGAACTAATCTGTGGTGAATATTGTTCATGATGTTGATCATAACAATTTCAATATAGTTGCAAAATTGTGTCAAAAAGTTTCAATTTACAAACAACTGCAATATGTACTGATACACAGGAACATTTTAAGTTCATATCTAGTTTTGTGTGTCAGCTTTCCATGATCATGAACATGTTTTGCGATGTCATTTGTATGAAATTTTAGCCATTTATTTTGGAAAATAACATTGCGGACAAAATCAGGTGACTCAGATGATAGGTTCTGGAAGTTTGTAAGTAATTCTGAACTCACTTTTCTCTGATCTGTAAGTTTCAATTTTCATTTTTTTTCAGAACAATCAGATCAAAGAAGGCTGGGGTGCTGAGAGTTGCAGTTAATTCTTTTATGGATCATCTAAAGCTTGTCATTCAAACTATTGATGAATTTAGCCTGACAACGTAACATGATGAATACTGGTAGCTGTCAACAAGAAGCAGTTTCTGCATATGTGTTTGGTGTCAATGTTGGTAACATGATATTTCTAAAGAACAGCAGTGATGGTTATTTCAGCCGTTTTGTAACCTTTCAGAAGAATCAATGTTAAAGGGATATAGTCGTCGGAACTGCGCTCCAAGGTCGTATGGGACCCATACGACCCATGGCGACAATGTATCCAAGGCACAATGGTGATTGATGACAGTTAAAACATGTCTGTCATAATCTATCATCGTATAATTTAAATGTTGCAGCTATGATGATGAGGTGCATCTTGATATCGTGCACGAAATACATTGTTTGTAAACAAGAAACTCGCACAGGAGCAGTTCTGACGACTATATCCCTTTAAAAAACAAAAGTGATCTCATTAACGGTGCACATATTTCACATTCCTGTTGTTTGCACAAGCTATGTCTCCGAATAAACCTCTTTCAATTTCCCTACAGACTTAAAACAGACATGGTGTCCATTTTAAATTTCCAGTGTTTGGAAATTTGGGGTAATTTGTTTCCATAATACCAAAATTTGCATGGTGAGCCCCTACTTCTATTGTTGATTTTGAAAAAGAATACATGTAGTTGAAAGTTTCCTGGAGGAAAGTCTTTGAGTAAAGGGTAAGTCTTCAATTTTGAGACACATAATACTTTAAATGTAAATATTACCAATATATTTATGTGGTGGTTTAGATCATGAAAGCGTAACCGAATGCACGGGCAAATTAGACGTGTGAGTAAATGTTATACATTATTGTTACATACTTGGATAGAAATATGCAGGGATTGGACCTTCTGACAGCCCTCATTCTCTACACAGCTCTCCCTTGCAAGTGAAGCTGACTGAACAAAATGAGCTGACATGTCGTGGAACTTCGATTCCAGCTGTTAACAGTTGATTTTCTTCCAATTAATATTCCCTTTTTGCTGATGTCTCTCTCCAGGCACATTTTTTGCCCGTTTTGCTGGATTTATTTCCACCCTTATTGTGAGTGACAGGTTTTGCTATCTATCCAATGTAAACATGATACTGCTGTTAACTAAGTAAGAAAGGAGGCTGTGTGTGTAAAGTGATAGAGACTGGCCCACATGCAACAACCTTTTAAGTCGAGCAGAACCCTTTTTGCCAGGATTGCATATTCAGTTTGGCACCTCTCTTCACACTTTCTATTACAGCAGCATCATGTTAGTGTAGTAGAACTTAGTTGAGTAGTACGTAGTTCAACTTAGGCAAATACATCTGTACAATGAGGATAAACACAAGATCAAAAGTTCTAACGGCTTTAAATAACGTAGTTGAACTTAAGTTGACAAAACTGACTGAACTAGAACGTAGTTGAACTTCAGCAAACGTGTTGTCTAACGGCTATAAATAACTCGTTGCCAAGTGACAGGAAGTATAGGGAAACTGTGGCATTTGTCAGATATCGGAAAAGTTGTCGATAATCTCTCCAGTTTCATTTGTCTTAATCAGCCAGTGTTATTGTCACGAAAATCAGAGAGGAAAACTGACATAGAATCCCATTAGCATGCCTATTCAGTCCCTCACATCCATTGGCCGCCCCTAAAAAATAATGGTACAGTCCGCTGGGTACTACCATGGCGCATACTTGACAAGGTCCTCTTGGTCTCAGCACAGCTCTCTTGTTGCTATTGTTTATTTTCTTTGAATACATTTGAATATGATATGTATTGCCAATAAAGATTTATACTAGCAACCTTTTGGTGTCTTGGTCTTATGTTAGAACTGGTTTTGCAAAGGTTCCTTTTTCTCCTTTACTGTGTCATGTATTTGTCCTTTGAAGTTTTATCCTGTGTTACGTTTGATTGCCTAATGTGCCAAAGCAAGCAAGTTACGAAGCTGTGAACACTGTTACCAGATTATCACCGGATGAACTTTAGACAAAGTTAACATGGAACAAAAATTAAAATCTAGTTTGGATGTTTTATTTCTATTATATAACACATACTTCAAACTACTCTCCCAGCCGAGCTCTGCTTTGCTCAAACTGGCAAGGTGTAAGGCACAGCCAACAAAGGGGTGTGAGAACATGTAGCAGGAAATGTACTCAAAAAGATTGATGAATGGCCAGATATCTCCATATATACAAAATATTTTATGTACCAGTATACCCTGTATATATGTGACTTTACTATAGCTTTGTTACACACATTTTGGATCGATCAATCAATCAAATAGGTTTCTGTAGCATCAAACTCCAAAACACAGTAGTGTTGACTATTTTACAGAATCTCAATTGTTCACTGTGCTCTACTAAACACTGAAATTTTGATAGTCTTCCTAAATGTATCGAGAGTCGGTGGATAGAAATTTGCTCTGAATATTTTGAAAGGGCTAAATGCTGTACTTCATATATTGTTGTTTATCTTGATGAGAATGTATGATAAAAGGGGATTTTGATTTTCACATGATGCCAACAGATTATCCGCTTTCATGTAGTGTATCATGTATACTGGTATATGCATAGTGATAAACCAGATCACTGCGGTCCAAAAGCATGTCTGAGTGTACAGTATTCCACGAAGCATAATTTCTACAGCACAGCGCTATCAGCCGGTCGCTATTGACAACGGCGAACATTGTTTCAATTTATTTTCACAGTAGAACTCAGTTTAACACTTGTTTTTTTTCTAATTCATTTTCCTTTTTGCTGATGTCTCTCTCCAGGCACATTTTTTGCCCGTTTTGCTGGATTTATTTCCACCCTTATTGTGAGTGACAGGTTTTGCTATCTATCCAATGTAAACATGATACTGCTGTTAACTAAGTAAGAAAGGAGGCTGTGTGTGTACAGTGATAGAGACTGACCCACATGCAACAACCTTTTAAGTCGAGCAGAACCCTTTTTGCCAGGATTGCATATTCAGTTTCGCACCTCTCTTCACACTTTCTATTTTGTGATACATGTGTTATGGAGGAAGGTGGATATCTTTGATAGCTCATTTCACGATGGCCTCACCAAAATGGCAAAATTAGCTGCAAAAGTACAAAATTGAAGATTTCATCATAATTTCAATATATATACCGGTATACATAGGAACCTGTATACCTAATATCAAAGCTATCAGATGAGTAACATTTGAGAAACAAAGATTTTGACCACAAACGGCAAAAATTGTCCCAGACATAAAAAAATCGAAGATTTCTTCAAATTTCAATATATCAAACTGAGACAACCCCTAGGAACCTGTATACCAAATATAAAAGGTATCAGACAGGTAGTTTTTGAGAAACAAATTTTTTGACCAAAAATGGCAAAAATTGCGTCAAAAATAAAAAATTGCAGATTCCATCATAATTTCAACAGCAGCCCGGCGGCAACGACGTCCTTTGGACCTCCTTAGTGTTTATCATTTGCGATAAAATGTGAAGTTTGTCAAAAATTCAAATTATTTGGACATAAATGAAAGTTACTTGAACTGGTTGGTTACTGCTCCAGCATAAGTTCAAGGATGGAATCTTAAGTATCATCAGCTTTGATATGTTTGAAATGAATTAAGACATGGAACTCAATAGGATAAATAAATATGTAAAACAGGAAATGGTGAACTTATGTAATGCAGAACTGGAGACAAATTTAACAACAAACTATTGTACCATAAGTGGACAATGGCTAATTTAAACCAAATTACTGGATTGTTGGCATTGATTACACATGTATCTATTGTCAATCAAATAGAAAATAAATTTGGGCCATCGATTAAAAAACATTTGCTTGTTACACTCACCACACCATTATGTACTTTGTGTCTGGAGTGTACACCTATCTGCAATACATGTTCAATGAAAAAAGTTTGGAGACTAAAGTTAACCATGCATCTTAATCTATGAGATTAAATAAGTTTACCCCTCAACTGTGTGAAGGCAAAAGCCAAATTTAATTTTGAATTACGTTATGCAGGGAAGGACATACTACACAATATGGTGAAAAGCAAACTAAATATCATAAAAACTGAATATAAAATGATATGGAAATGTTGTGAGACAGTCATTATCATATACCTACATTCACGTGCCTGTGTAAAGCTATGGGAGAAAGCGCCCTCAGATCCGTGCATTTTTTTTACGTATCATGCCCCGGCCCGGTGCCCAAATATGGGCAATCGTGTGCATATCTGAACTATCTCGATTCTGGTTACTACGCGTGTTGCTATCCGCAAACATTCCATTCGTACACAAAGCCAGAGCGAGATATGGAAAACGTCTGCTCGCTCAGATCGTAGTTGCGCGTGGCGACAGTGGAGCCGCGCCGGTAACATCGGCTTTTATTTCTAAATTCTAGTGAAATCCTGTGTATACTAAGTGCGTGCCTGTTCAGGATAAATTACAAGGAACTGACATCACGCTCTTGTCCTTCTTACACCTCGATTTCAGCCTTGATCTCTGTTGGTCATGTAATAGTACGCATATTGCTTGCGCGTTCTAGAATTCTGCAGGTAAACAAATGACGTCATTATGTATGTCAATCCGCGACGGGAAGCGGCCATCGTATTTATGAAAAACTGACATAAATGGCGATGAATTTTTGATATCGCAGGCATTTTTATCTCCTCAACAATGTTGACTATTATGTAAACTATTATCATTCCATAAAGGTATATGATAAAACCTTTACGGCCCTGATACGGCTTTTGCGGCCCTTGGTCGTACGGCGTACGGGCCCTCACATGCTCGGGCCCTTCCACCGTACGACATCGGGCCGCAAAAGCCGTATCAGGGCCGTAAAGATTATAAGTATCTGGTGTGTGCTAAGAGACAAATGTTCAAATTGTACAGCATCATCCTGACCAGTTTCTCTGACCACAGAGTGTAGCTCCATGCTCGAACTGGTTTATTTCCTGGAACCAAATTTCTCATCAGTTCTTGTGTGTCTTACATTGAAAAGTTGCAAAAATTGGTCAGCAATGAAAAATTAACCTTAGCTTTGTGTTCTGGATCAAATTTCGCTATGACAAAATTATCTTCACAGCCTTATAACCACTATCTCACAATTTTCCTTCTGATTTTCTGATAGTGATACAGTGGTAGTAGGTACAAAGTATTTTTATCACAGACCTAATGAAGAGGACTCTATCCTCTCTGAGGATCTGCAATCAAAGTTCCCATTAACAAGTGAGGACTGTGTCATCAACGATGACTTGTTCTAGCATAGAATTTGTTTAAGAAGGTTTAAAAAAATTCTGAGACACGCTTTGAAAGATCCTTAAGACAGCTTGCACTCACACAAATTTCGGCCACATATCTCAAAGCATTGAAACAAAACATACGGAAAACCGATTTTTGAAAAGTTATGCAAATTACCTCTCACATGATAGTTATGTAAATAATGGTGACACTATTGTAACCAAAATGTTCCCCTATATCTAGGCTTTCCGAAAATATATAAGTTACGGGGGTTCTGAGCTTATTAACCACTGGAGAATTGTTAGCTTAAAAAGGTCAATTTCTTGTCTTGGAACCTTAAGCACAAAGGCCAAAGGCAGGCGCACCTGCTACATCAGAACCCATTCAATTTCCAGTATCCCTTAACTTTCGCTATGACACTACTGCCTCTCTCCCGAAAAAAAAATTACGGCAACAATTCCACAAACATGTTTACATTTAACCACTGTGCAACACTCCCAAACCTGTGTAACACCATATACACTAAAAACCAACACTCGTTTCTCTTGTCATTCGGTCAACCAATCACAGTAAACAACTCGACCATGTCCACATGAATACTACACGTGAGCATATTCAGTTCATATCTGGTTACCACCATGGTATTGAAAAATTGTTTTCTGTGGCATTATATAAGTTGCGCCTCTAGACACAAATGTTTGTAATTTGTGATCTATATCCTGAATGCCAGTGAATACAGGGGCATTTTGGTGTTCTGATTTTTTTAAAATCAAGAGCCATTACTCAGACATGACTGGACGAGTTTCTCACTGATTATAGTTGAATTTTGACATTTCAAGAGCTAGTACATGACATATTCTGTCCATCTAATGGGAAAAGGACATAACATAACCCCATGCCATTCATACTAATGTCTACTTGTCTATTGGGTCAATTATACTTCACTAGTGATGTCAATGACCTTCGTTTTGGCCGTTGATTAGCCAATCAATAGTAGAATATAAATTACGTCATATGGTAGAATCGTTCTGTGGGCTGCGTTTCACTGCACTTAGTTTCAAAACACAGCCAATTTCTTCAAGACGTCGTGTAACACATTCATTGGCGTTATTTTCAAGGAGATGGTTAAACCAATTAGGTATATGGGAGTGAAGTTATGAATGTTTTGTGTGAGCGCACAGCCAGTCGAAAATCTGGATCATGTTTGAGTGATTCTGTTGCACACCTTGGGAGTATTTAGGTTGCAGTGGCGGGCAGATCAAGTCGATAGATAAGCCGAAAATCAATCGATTTAGCAGACTACCCAGCTAACGAGTGCCTGTGTACAATACACTCCAATATGGGCATCAGCCGTCACAGACATGGCTTTGGTACCCATATTTCTTTTTTCATGTGCAGTGATCGACTTCAATTTCTAGTCACTTCCATTCCAGTGACATTCCCAATTACAAGGAGGACTATGTCATTGTCAGTGACTTGTTTTGTATCGATCGGTGACGATAATACAGGTTTAAGGGTATAACCTGCAATAATGCATTCTTATGAATAAAAATACCGCCAATGATATGGTGTACGTTGCTCACATTTGAGCGGAATTAGTACATGCTAGTATTATTGTACCAAAGATCAACGATGAATGTTGTTTCTATCTGTTCAGTGCAGCGAAATTCTACGTTGATGTAACAATGATTTCTACACAGTGCAACCAGAAAAACAAGAATGACAAAAGCAAATAAGGTCTGCAACTTAGGTACTGGGGTCAACTTAAAAAACATGCATAGCAATGGGACTAGCAGATCCTACATACATTTGCACATGTCAATCAAAAAAATCAGCCAGAGAAGGCTTGACAAAAAGATAAGGTGGGTAGAGTGGAGAAAAAATAATGTACGAAGGATCAGGTAAAAAAATGCTGTACCTCATCAACATCCCCTGCCCCCCTGATATCAAATTTTCCATCCTTTGTCATTTACTGTGTGCGGCATAAAGAGCTACAATGGCCAGATGATGTATTTACAACCTTTGGGATTCTTTAGATGCTATCAGTACTGTCATTCGAATGTAAGCATGCACTTAAGTTAGTTACAAATGGTGACATGCCTTCCACTGTGGCGGGTGATCATGACATCTGGAATTATCCTGGATCCAAATTTCTCATCAGTTCTTGTGTGTCTTACATTGAAAAGTTGCAAAAATTGGTCAGCAATGAAAAATTAACCTTAGCTTTGTGTTCTGGATCAAATTTCGCTATGACAAAATTATCTTCACAGCCATAACCACTATCTCAAAACGTATCCTGGGTTGGTATAGGTCATTTAAGGTTACAGACTGAGAAAATTACCTAAATTATACAAATTTGGGTTTCCCAACACTTTGAGCAGAAGATTTATCAAACTAATAACATCCTTCGGCACTTTTATAGCTTTTATAAAGCTATCATACAAGTTTTAGGTTTTGAGAACAAGTTTTCTGGACCAAAATGACAAAATTGTCTTAAAAATACAAATTTGCATATTCAGGACAATTTCCACATATCCAACTATTAATTGTCATCCCTGCGCACCTGTACATCAAATATAAAAGCTGTCTGTCCAGCAGTTATAAAGAAAAAATGTTTTACAATTTTTTGAACAAAATTACAAAAATTGCCCCCAAACAGTAATTTTGCAAATTCTGTCATAATTTCAACAAATTAGAAGGGTAACACCCTCGCAAATATCCAACCCAAATTTGAGAGCAATTGGATCAGCGATTTCAGAAAAGAATATGAGGTTATTACGAAAATACCGCAAAGGATGCACGAGGACATTGGCGCAGCGTATCGCCTGACGCGAGGCGGAGGGCGATGCGCAGCACCAATGTCCTAGTGCATCCTTTGCGGTATTTTCGTAATAACCTTATTATTATACATCTTACATTCCTGATCGGGGCATCAAAATTGCGGAGTAGTGACCGTTTTCGTGCAATGTCAACAATTTTTCTTCCGATTTTATCGCGCCAGTGTGGAACGCTACCTTGGACGCGCTTCTGCACGTTTTGGAGTGTGTGCACTACACACATACGTACGTACAGAGCGCGCGCGAGACTTGTTCTGGCACTCGTCCAAGGGGTCCCTTGAAACCGTTCTACAGTGAACGCGCAGATACAGCCGCAGGGAATGGGGCGCCTTGAAACCGTACGTGTTACGGAACGGGCGCGCGTTCCGTACGGCTTTTTTAGCGAACGCTAAATTCTATTGTTCTCGATGGTAGATGTATAATAATGGTTTTTACTTTAATGACAAAAATAACCAAAAATAATAATGCAGCAAAAATATAAAATTCAAGATATCTTCACGATATACATACTAACGTACTTGCAGACAAATTTTCAAAGCAATCAAAACAGTGGTTCTTGAGTTATTAATTTTTACCATTTTCACATTTTTTAGGCTCATTTGCATTATTTTGGCAATGCAATTCATCAAACGAAATCCCATTTATATAGCCTTGGATGCATCCACACACCAAATACCAAGCTAAAAGTGCAGTGGTTCGTGAGTTTTTGATGTTGACGGACATACTGTCCATACATACATACAAACACACATATATACAGACGCCACCAACTTCAGCCTGTACGATTACCTCTCACATTGGTATACCTCTCACACTCGGCGCGGCCAGCGGAAGGGTAAGGGGAATCAGACTGAACTAGCAAGATTTACGCACATGCGCATTTCAGGTTTCAAATACTTAGCAACGACCCGACATATTAACCTGTTGGAACGGATCGGCTGAACCTCTTCGCCTTCTGTGCGGTGTATATTATTCCGCAGATGTGACTGTAAAATGACATCATTTAATGATTTAGAATGACCAAAACTCAAAATCAGTATGAAAAATATGTAATAATAATTGTGGTAATGATAAAACTATGGTACTGTGAAGCATTCACCAAAATGAACCATGCATCGTCAAGACACAAATGGAACTACTTTAGAAATTTGTGACGGCGCTTTGGAATATATTGCACACAGTTAGGCGTTATTTGGCAACATAACAACTGTCGTAAACATGGTTACGATATTCGTACAGGCACAAAGTGCTCCGTTGCTCGCTTCACGATGCTGTCATCGATCTCACAATGGATCATAATTTATGTCTAACAACATCGTTTTCGGGCTGTCTTCAAAGCTTCACGCTCCAAAGACTTCGAAAAGTATCACCACAGGCGTGGTTTTGACCATATATGTCTGTTGCCTGTTGTCGTTTCTAGGCTGACTTGTCACACAAAAAATAGTGAGTTATGACGGCGACAGATCTTGCAGTCAAGGAAACTCTGAGTTTATTAGAAAAGGTTCGCATGGACGGTGGTGCAAAGGACAGAGCTAATATGGAAGCTTTACTAAACCCCGCTCCAGCTCCAGCTCCAGCCCCGGTTCCAAAGATAAAGCGAGAACCTAAGGCGAAGAGACCAGAAGCACTACGTGTACTAGACCCGGGACGGAAGAAATTGTCAACTATAGAGTCCCAGAGAATCCTAGCCGCTTATGAGGAAAGCATTAAAAAAGTTGAAGTTGTAACGTTGCTACCGTTTATTCAACAAAATCTTGATCGTTACAGCGTTGTATTAGGGTCAGAGTTAGTTACAGCTATTCAAGAGCACAGTGAGTTGCAGAAAGCGTACACGGATCTTGTTGCTCCACCTGAACCAGAACGACCAACGTCAAAGTCTTCCCGACGTTCTGCAACACAGGTGAGCAGAAGATCTACACCGACCTCACACCATTCGATATCACAACATGACGAATTGCCACCAGTCGAAGGCCCAGGCAGTAGACGAGGTAGCCCTGGTCCCGCAAGTCACAGAAGCAGCGCGGTACCAAGTCGAAGAAGTAGTGCAGCAAGTGAAGTACCTTCAAATACTTCTGTCGATCCGGAAGCTGAAGCTGAAAAAGCCAGAAATGTGAAATTTTTGCAACAACAACTGGCTTATTCCTGCAAGCATATTGTTCGTTTGTTCAGCACAAACCCGTCTGCAGTGAATGCTGTAAGACCAGAGAAACAATCCAGAGACATGGAAGCCAACGCCATGATTGGTTATCTAACAGAATTGAGAGATGTAATATTTGAAAAATTACTTACGACACCACTCGAAGAGAAGCAAAAGCGTGACTACCTCCAAGAAATAACCGTGAGAGAGAGAAAAAACTCCGAAATTATAAAAAAATTGGAAACCGAACTGAACGGAGCACTGGAAGAAAAAGACGCAGAGGTAACGTGTGTGCGCGCATTTTTAACATTGCCTGAAATTTGTTCCCGGTGCTTACATATGGAAATTTGACAATTAATTTCTTTTTGTTTCACTGTTTGCATTTGAAGACCAACTTAATACGTATATAGAAACTGGAGTAATATACATATTATACATAAACAATAGCTATACAAACACGCACAGTCTGGTGTAAACGTGGATGACAATGTCATCCAATAGGAAGATGGTCCCTGCCATAACACATGATGAAAGCGCCTAGCTGTGGAAACGCAGCTATCTGTTGGACCAACATAAAGTTGGCGTCATCCTCATCCTCAGCCTCAGCCTCAGGTGACCTTTCTAGCTGACGCTGAATATGACGCTACTCAGCGTCAGCTTCAGCGTCGTATCCGAAGATTGCCGAAGTCGCGCTACACGATGACGGTTAAATGATAAAATTCGCCCAAAACTTAGGAAAATAACAACTCCATTCTTTCTCAACTTTCTTTTGAATCGTAAAACTGGTTCGCAGGTAATATTTTATCGTTAGAACATCTCATACAGACTAGTTTTTTGGAAATGCTCGTAATTTTCAGTCCATGGATCCGCGGGTGTGTTTGTTGGTATCCTCTCAACTCTTGCGTTAAGATTTTCCAAAAATTGGTGCAAAAAAGTATACGTGGTCCAAAATGTGTAAAAATCACCACCATGAGAGGCAATATGAAAGCCCTAATTATTCAGAGGACATATAAAACAATTAACTGGTATAACTATGACTTGAGGCCTGGAAAGTCTTGACGTATTAAAGATACAACCAGTGTTCTGCCAAGCTTTTGCATCAGTGGGGTCTGAGGGCCCATGGAAGCTCAAAAAGTGGGTCGCTGTTGAAAAAGGGGTCATTCTCACTTTATTACATGCCATACCCGTGTTGTTGTTTCGAAGTTCGAACTCGCAGATTCCATGAGTGCTGCGGTTTTATGGTCCTACCTACAGTCTACAAGGCGAGTAAGTGTACTCGTTCGGAAATTCATGTTGTCTCGGGTCATCGTATTTCGATTATTATTATGCTTTATGCATACTTTGCAAGTCATTTGGTTGTTTTTGGCATCGTAGTGGAGCCAGCTGAAATCACGTAACAAATTTTCATTAAGACGTCGAACATGCCTGCGTGACAATTTCAAAACTTGCGTATGATTTTATTCAACTGAGTTTTTATTTGGGTAAAATGTATTCAAAATGCGTACGGCTATTAGGAATCCGTATCTGATGTGAGTTGGGCAGTCTTTTCTGTAGAACTTGGAGGGTTTCCTGTAATGCGCATGCTCTATTAATAAAAAACAACAACCTGGGGGGCTTCAAGGTGTAGCTGAATGCTTGCCATGCCGTGATGATGCAAGTCCCGTATATGATCGTTGAGCAGCCCAATGAGTTCATGTTCAAAGAAAAGACCTTCTGACTGTGAAATTAGTGTTTTCAAAGGGCCAACAAAAAGCAGATACTGTTCAAAGTCCAGCGGGACCTCTCAAGAATGCAACCCGACAGATTCTAAATGGTCATCCGTAGGCCGTAAAGACTTTCCAAATAACATGCGACGTAATGACCATTAACTGTATTGTGTTACCAACAACGTAGACTCGATCGATTCTCGAATTTTTTGCATCTGTAGTGCCATTGTCTGTACAGAACTGATTGACGTGACGTTTTGTGATGATGAAATACAATGTTGCATAAAGTGCTGCGGTCTGCTAAAATCTAAAATGTTGCAATATCATGATAAATGTCACTTGCAAGCAGGTGCATATGTTCTAATTTTGTCCCGCATTGAACCACATTCAGGCAATACAATGCAATACATGCAGTGCGGCAAGTACGTCGTGTCATGGGGCATTTCTCAAAGCGGATTAGTTTACGCAGTCATGATTTATTTTGCGTATTTCAGAACAATTTTACGTAAAATACGCAGGATTTCGCATTAACGGAAACACTGGCCTGCCTCAATGAAGGCTGAGTTTCCGATGCATGGCTGCTCAATGTTTTGAAACTGCTCTGTTTCTGACTGATGCGTTTCCGATGTGGATGGCAGCGGCGTGCATTGGTTTTCAGTTTCCGAGGATGTGAACAGCTGAGACACGATGTCATGTTCGATCGTATTGTCTTCACTCGTCCGGTTGTTGGATTTGTCTTTTTAAGGCGGAATTGGTCAAAAAAAACTAAGAATTGTTCTGCCTCTATGTTTTGATTTATTCACGGAAGCAATTTTCCTTTCCACTGCCAGAGAGTACTGTGAGGCATTGAATTTAACAGAGACGCTGACTGGCTGACTTGAATCTAGCCGATGAAAACCTAGTTCACGATTATGCAAATAAAAAATCACTGAAGGTTGCTATGGAAGCAACACGTCTCATGTTCTCACGAGCAGCATGCACGCATGAGCAGCGTGGAATGTCTACTTCCGCGTTTGGCCTTTCGCGTATAGTACGTAAATAAGTGTATTTTTTTACCGAAAGTTTAGTGGGACTGACGGCGTGCTGCGCCTGCCGGACCCGATGATTGATTTTTTTTGGGGTCTTCAATTTTATTTTTGCGGCAATGGCGCAAGGCCGCGGCCTCGGCAGAACACTGTACAACCTTTGAACTTTAAGGAAAATAAGGGCTAAGAATGTTGCGTTATAACTACATCGTGAGAAACGGATATTAAGAGGAGAGGTTACTAAATATTATGAAATACATACCCCACTGTGTCTTGATTAACATTTACAGTGATATGAAACTTGGAGCACATTTTTAAAGTCGTTTTTACACTTATTATTCAATCAGACGCATTCGGGAATAATCGGATCTGACGCCGGTGAAGCTGACGCTGTAGCGTCATCCTCATTTTCGCGTGACCCCTGAGGATGAGGATGACGCCAACTTTACGTTGGTATCTGTTGGCGGGTTAGCGGGGATCACTGTGCGGGTCAAAGGTCAACCCCGCCACGGATAGCTGCGGGCCAACTGCCATCGAAAGTGGGTCTGTTACGACGACACAACATGTATCGGAACTTTGAACGGCAAAATAAACCAAAGTGAGCGTAATTCAATAAAATGACCTATACCTGCCTGAACTCTGATTATTGCTCATCCCCTAACTCCTTTTGTGAATAAATTTCTGGTTCAAAATACATTAAGTTGATGAAGCCCGAAACTGCAACTTCCACCACTGGTAATTTTTCTGTTTTTATAAAAAATCACGCAAGTCAAAAATGGCGCTTCCGGAATAAGCGTCCCAAAAGGATAGCACATATGTAAAAAACGGCCTTGGTGAGCTTCCCCTTTAACATCTTGATAAAATATACATTTTCATCAGTTTCTGTTTTTAAAATTTTACTGATTACAGTATTATTTTATCACTCACAATTTTTTCACTGGAGCCACAAAAATCTAATCAAGGTTTGCAGCTGGAGGTTCAATGATAATCCAATGGAAGGTGCATTATTTGCTTTGGTGCTATTTTCATCAGCTTCTGCACATCCACATATACTTCACTGTCACTTCCATACATATACATATATTGTAAATAGTACTTATTTAGAATAATTATGTTCACATGATTTGTTTCATAGATTTCCAAAAGGAATGATGTCATCCGTCGTCTGAAAGCTGATTTGCATCAAATTGAGAAGTTCTCAGAGGAACATATAAGAAGAACCAAGTCTGAAGCTGAAAAACAGCAGCAGGCTGATTTAAGAAATTCTGATGGTAAACAACAACGGCTTCAGTCTGACATGCAGGCTATGAAAACACAGTTGGCCAACATGATAGCAGAGCACAGAGAGAGTGAACTATCTCTTAGAAAGGTAAACTATTGTATTTTGTGGTACAGGAAAAAAATATAACAGATTTTGTTTTAATATTAAGTACAATGTTGTGAGGAAGCATGACATTGTAACTTGCAAAGTATATATAAATATTATTTATCAAATTTTAACTCCACCTACAAATAGAATTGTACGTCCCAATCATATATATGACAAGTAGCTTCTGCATATATATATATATATATATATATATATATATATATATATATATATATATATATATATATATATATATATATTATATCAGCGTTCGAAATAATCGGTGGCAATGGTGGCATTTGCCACCAAAAACTGTCAATCTGCCACCAAAGTTTTTTTCTGGTGGTATTTTTTTGCCACTAAATTTTGGGTCATCATGTCATCGATCCTACGGCTGGAATGAAGGAACACTGAAGGACCATTCGATGTCTGACGGCGGAAAACTCATTAGCAAAAAAAAAAACCCAAACTAATTGCGACATTTTGGCACGAATGAAAACATAGCGTGAATCCAAACTTGTGATTGGCTAATCTCCATATCGATGACAGCAGCTTTTGTACACTTGACATGTTGTTGCCCTTTGTGATAGCCGCATATGCAGTCATACGGCACGATGATAAAAGCATGTTGTGACATTTTGAAAACAAAGCCAAACTGCAGCCTGCATGAATTAAATAATAATAAATACTTGCATTCATTAGCCAGCACAGGGCTCAAAAATTCCTATCGCCCGACGCCCGTGGCTAGTGAATTTTGCGTTCGGGCAAGTCAAATCAATATGCTTCCCGTCCGGCGGGCAAGTGCACCAGCGGTTGAATTGACTAAGCTCTGAAAAGCTTGAAAACGTATTTCATTAGGTCTGTACACGCCTACAATCATTGTAAGTCCTTCAACTCTCAGAAGTTTTTTTCTGAAAACCCTTGAAAATCCGCCCGACATCGAAAAATGATCGTTTCTTGCTGTTGTAAAGCACAAAAAGTCGTAAAAATAGAGTTTTGCGACATGTTCTCTCCGACGACACGGAGTGAACTCACTGTTTTGTATGTGTGCCGTAAAGTGGTATGCTCTTGACAGTGGTAGCCGTTCTCTTTGTGCAAGTGTATGAGTCGTATGACAGTCTATCGGCTTCACGCGATAGTGTAATTGCACCGTGTGCTTGGTAATGGATGTAAACTTATTCGAAGCCATGGATCTCGGCAATGCTTACTGTTCAAAAAGTACAAGTTCACATCATAGTCGAAACGGGCTCAGTCGATCAAGGAGGCCACATAATGCAGCTACCTATTGCGTGAGATGCAGACAGTTTCAAATTACGTGACCTTGGTTGTTAGGGATCGGCTCTCACATCTGCACTGAATAGTAACCAAAACGAAACTTGAATCTGCTCTCTTGACGAATACATTTATCAAAATAAACTTTGAAGGCCTGCTGTGCTCAGTGAGCAAACATGTAAACAGGTAAAAGGGTTGCAGATGTACATGTGCGTATGCATTGGCAGATAAACACTAGCAGAGCAGTTGTTTGTGATATCAGCTTGATAATAAAGAGCAGCAGCTAGCCATGCACATTGTAATCACACAATCTTATTAATCTCATGCAAAGATCTTAACTTGGATTAGGTTGTGGAAAAATTCCAAATTCAAAGATGTTTTCTAGATGGCCAAATCTATAGAAAGGACTAAAGTATTCTCACATTTCTTCTGCGACATTTCAGATTTGGTAATATTCCTTCATTTAACAAGATGTAGTTCATGTTGAATCTGTTTTTTCACTCTTTGAATTCATTTCATATGGCCAAACTCTTGCTCTCTGTTACAAATTACTGTACAGTTATTAGAAATTTAGGGCAAGTAATTTTTCCTCTCGGGCAAGTAAAAATGAAATTCACGTGTCCCACACGGTTAGTAAGTTTGAAAAAATTTTTTGAGGTCTGCAGTATGGGTTGACTTTTTGTGAGGTGTACTCACCATATTTTCAAGAATTTATAAATTAGAATGAGTATGTGGCAATGACAAAATGTTTTATTATACCGATCACATGATGTGTTAAACTGCCACCAGATTTTTCATAATTGCCACCTGATTTTATATCTGGTGGCAAACTTTTGCCACAAGAAATAAAAAAGTATTTCTATCCCTGATATATATATATATATATATATATATATATATATATATATATATATATATATATATATATATTATATATATATATATTATATATATGAGCTAAGAATCCTCTGTGTGTATGTGTATATATATATATATTATATATATATATATATATATATATATATATATATATATATATATATATATATTATATATATTATATATATATATATATATATATATATATATATATTTGAAAGTACACAGATGTCCTAATGGGAAATTTCAGTGCTCGATGCTAAGCAGAGCGTTATAAATAAATAAACAAATTACTTCAACTACAAAGTAATGAAATCTATTACTTAAGTTTCATGCATCCTGAAATCGTCAGATAGAAGTGAAAGGATTCCTAGCTTGACACTCTTACGTATATGATTGGGACGAACCATTCTATTTGTAGGTGGTGTTAAAATTTGATAAATAATATTGCTTTGGTGGCGACAATTTGAAACCAACTCAGAGCATTTGTTTAACAGTGCAGATTTGACAGCATTGATAATGTGCCACTTTTTGATATTCAAAGATTACATCACTTGCTTATGCTAGAATAAATTGCAGAGTGTAAAGAGTTAAACAATGGTGACAGCAGATATCTCAATAGCCACAAAAGTACCTTGATCGGCATTTTGCTGTAGTTGTCATATCACCTTATATCCCTGCAAAGTGATGGCGTTTGCATTGTGTTTGACCCAGACTGTTACACCGTGTTACAGATAAAGATGATATTTTAACCTGCCCCTTCAAAACATGCATAGCAAGATCCATATCCAATAAATCAAGGCCGTATCACACATTTTAGTCTCTTCAAATGTCAAAATGACAATGAAATTTTTTTGTTACCATTTGCCACTTTTGTCAAAAGAACTTTCCTTTAAAAGCACTTGTAAGATAAATTACAATGTATATACTTAGGGGTGAATTTTTCAAAGGATGCTGTATTTTGAATTGATGATGAATTTTGTGTAAATTTTTAGCCAATTTTCTCAGTTTCGGTAACATTTTTTTTTCTCTGAAAGTACTTGGCACAAGATTTCTAATTTAGCCCACCAATGTGTAGGGACCTTTATTAGGGTTTCATTCAATAACGTAAAATTATGAGGACAATACCAGCCAGGAAACTACTGTGTGTTGACATAATTATTTTGTAACTACCTGCAAGGCCGTTGCCAATTAAGCCAATTTTCTCAGTTTCGGTAACATTTTTTTTTTCTCTGAAAGTACTTGGCACAAGATTTCTAATTTAGTCCACCAATGTGTAGGGACCTTTATCAGGGTTTCATTCAATAATGTAAAATTATGAGGACAATACCAGCCAGGAAACTACTGGGTGTTGACATAAATTATTTTTTAACTACCTGCAAGGCCGTTGCATTGAAATAGCATTCTTATTGAAAAAATAAAACATAGCAATACATATTCACTGTTCATTGCTTGGTATTCTTTTCAGAGAAAGTACAAGATAGAAACTGAAGTTGAGAACTGGATACTTAAATATGATCAAGATATGGGTGAAAGACAGGTACGTGGTTTCTATTTAACAGTGTCTAACTGTGTTTATGATGAAGGATAAAATTAAAACTTGGTGTAGATTCTTTTTGCTACTGTGCAAAAACATTCAAAGTTACAGTGGTTTGCTTTGAAGCATCGGCATAACATGAAGTAGACATATTGTCTAAATTGAGGTGTATTGTATCAATTTACTATCACCATTCATTGCCATGGGACAGACATACTAAAATCATGGAATTTGTAGATCTATACTGCCATTGCTGGACATACATATTGCAGCTTTTATCGCTATTAGGATAAGTCAGCAAAGTGTATTTCATGTATGTATAAATATAATTGTTAAGGCCTAGAAGAATAATCAAATTGCTCCTTCAAATCCTGTTTCTGTTTTATTTAGCCAATTTCTTTTCTTTTTTTTTGCAAATTAAAACAAATACATAATTCCACGTTACAAATATTGTAGTGGAGCTTTTGTAGCTGTGCAACTTTGAATGGGACTTTCATATGGAGTCTGGGTAGGGCAACTATCCACAAGTTGAATAGTGCTAGTATATTTTCATGGCACAACGCAACAGGAAAACATTGGGTCAAAGTAAAATGAGAAAGCAAAAATCTTAGACCCCCACCTTTAGGACATTGAAAGACAAAACTGCAGGTGTTAAATGTTAGGGCAGTTTTGTTGTGCTGCAGTTGTTTTACTGTTTAGGGCATTTTTGTTGTGCATATTTTTACATCAGTTTCTCTTCCTATTTTCTTCTGAGTGTATGTGTGCAAATGCTCAGAATCTGTTCAGTCAACACTGTATATCCTCTATTATTGGGAACAATTTATAAAAGCTAGACTCTAGGTCATCAATAACAGTGAAACCAGTAGTAGATTTTGCTGGTTTAAGCAATGTTTTGTTCGCTGCCTCTGGCTTTACAAGCAATTGTGAGCACAATCATTATTTGAGTGTGCTCCCTTTTTGTGCTGAACCAATGGATTAAACAACTTGTAATGGCATTAGCACAACGTTTATGACAGCAACAACCTTCGCAAGCAGGTGTACACTCAATGGGTACAATTCACACCATATAACACTCAACTAGTACCCAGCTTGTACTATACATTGCATATTGTATTCTAGTCTGAGGTGGAGGTCGTTGCTTAATTCACAATTTGATTATGAATATTATTGATTATGAAAACTAAGAAGCCACAACACAGTGCAGAATAGTCTGGCCGGGTCCTGGTGAGAGCATAATCATGCAAAGGCTGAAAGAGTTCTTACAAAAGTTGATATAACACAATTGTAACATAGTGTGATTTGCCTAAATGCTGTGTCCTGTGATCATTTCAGGATGAATATGAAGAGGTTGACACTGTTTACACAGAAGAAAAAGCACAATTGAATGAACTAGAGGAAAGATTTAGACACTAGAAGAGGAATATAAACAGATTGTCGAGGAGCGTCGCATTGCACAGGAGAAAAAAGAACGTGAAGAAAAGGAGTTAGCGCTGAAAGTTCAAGCAGCTACCATCATCCAAGCGTTCTGGAGGTCCTATAAATGTCGCAAACAACTCAAAGGGAAGAAAAAGAAAGGAAAGAAAGGAAAAGGCAAAAGTGGAAAGAAAAAGAAGAAGTAATGATACATTTTCAAAAATACACATTTAGGTTGGCAAGCTTCCTCAGAGTTTCTGAACAAATGCAGTTCAATTAATTAAAAATAGTATAATCTTGGAGGGGGGTGCAAATGTATTGGTCAAAAGATACTACTGAATTGAATTGTTCTTTCCTAGATTGGAAAGAATTTAATAAAGGTCAAGTGATAAACTTTCATACTTAAACACACAGATTATTTTTTTTGTGAATGTCATGTTTGAGGATTTCATTAAAGAATGGCACTAACTTCATTTCATGTCTCTTTTTGCATTTATTAGCTAAATTTTCTCATAAAAAGAATAATTATGACCAATTGTCGCTATTGGACCTTGATTGCTTAATCTAGATCCCAAATGAATTATATCAAGTGCTTGTGTATGCCTGTGAATATTTACGGTTTATTTGTGTTGCAAAAACATTCAAATAAGGCCAGGAAGAAAAAATAAATTGTTCATCGGAATCGCCGCTTCTACTTTGGCATATCTGGAATTTTTTTTTTGATCGCGGCAAATTCTTACTTCCGCATTACAAATATTTTTAGTACTGCCGCTGGTGGCGCCCTACACTTTGTCGGGTTTTCGCGGGCACGGGATTTTGAATGAGACTTCCGACGTGTTTGGATTTAGTTGACCGCCAACACGTTGTTGTGACGTCTGAATTTGGCAAATCACGACGCAAAGTGGGTCGATTTGGCCAGAAATTTCCTCGTTTTGTAAAGGTTAGTACATATCACATCATGAGTATTAATTTGATCGCCAACATTCGACGTGATGGCCAACAGTTAGTTCCAAAGACGCTATTCAGTGTTTGTCCTGATATTACGTTCGGCGATTTGTTCAACAAGATCGTGACAGTAGATGGACGGTGCATCCAATTGAATGAAACTAGCATCGAAAGTATAAAAAATTACGGCAATGACAAAACACGTGGTTGCGTTGATGTTAAAGTACGATCTAAATGATGACTATGTAACTTCACTCCGATCACAGTACAGTGTTGTTAGACCATTGTTTAAAATGTGTAGAGACAGTGGTAAAGAGGCCAAAACATGGGGCCAAAGTAAAATGAAAAAAACTCAGATGCTAGGTTCCACCAGGACAATATTAAAGGACAATACTGAATTGTTGGATTTCAGTGATTTGCTGTACATTTCAGTTTTATTCTGAGAGAATGTTGAAATACTCAGAATACGTTGTGTAAACACTAACTGTGAATGTAATGGCCTATGTTATTGTTGGGAAATATAGTACTGAATTCAGTAAGTAATACCAGCATCAGTGTTTCTTGTCTGAGATATTTCTGGTAAAAAGGGAAACATTATCTTGCCTTGTCTGCATCTTTGCAAAAATGGCAGAGAACCACGTTTACCTTCGGCCTAAAAAAAACCGCTGATTTGATTGCTTTGAAAATTTGTGTGCAAGTACCTTAGGTGAACCTTATACAGTTTTATGAATATTGTGAAGATATCCTTAATTTTGTATTTTTGCTGAATTTCTTGGTGATTTTTCTCATTTTCAGTAAAAATTATTCTTCTCTTAAACCGCCAGCCCAATCGCTCTCAAATTTGGGTTGGATGTTTGCAAGGGAGTTGCTCTTCTAATTTGTTGAAATTATGACAAAATTGGGAAAACTACTATTTTGGAGTAATTTTGTCATTTTTGGTCAAAAAATCTTAAACAGTATTTTCTTTTTAAAACCCCTGGACAGACAGCTTTTATAGTTGGTACACGGACATACAGAGATGACAATAGTTAGATATGTGGAAATTGTCCTGAAATATATGTATTTTTAAGGCAATATTGTCATTTTTGATCAAGAAAACTTGTTCTCAAAATTACTTGTTTGATAGCTTTGTAATTTGGTACAAAAGTCCAGAGGGATGTTATTAGATAAATTTTCTGCTCAAAGTGTTGGGAAACCCCCAAATTAGTATATTTTAGGTAATTTTCTCAGTTTGTGACCTTAAATGACCTACACCAACCCAGATTATGTTGTGAGAGAGTTTTGAAGGCTGTGAACATAATTTTGTCATATTTGGTATCAATTTGTAGGAAAATTTGATCCAGAAAACAAAGCTGAGATGAATTTTTTCATTGTGGATCAATTTTTGCAACTTTTCTATGTAAGACACACAAGAACTGATGAGAAATTTGGATCCAGGATAATTCCAGATGTTGTAATCACTGCCCACACAGTGGAAGGCATTTCACTATCTGTGACTAACTTAGTGCTGTTTACATTAGAATGATAACACTCATCGCATTAATTAAAAAATGCCCAAGGTTGTAAATACATTTCCTGTTATCTGGTGTTATTGATACCAAGGGGTGGAACATTTGATATTCAGGAGGGGGTAGGGTCTAGAAGTTTGATGAGGTAGCATTACTTTTTTACCAGATCCCTTGTACATTTTTTGCCCACTCCCACCTCTTCTTTTTATCAAGCCTTCTCTGTCTATTTTGACATTTGCTTATGTATTTAGGATCTGCTTGTCCCATTGCTGTAGAAGTTGATATGCATGTTCCTAAAGATGACCTCTAGTACCTAAGTTGGAGACCTTATTTGCTTTGTCATTCTTGTTTTTCCTGGTTTAAATATTTCTTTGATGGACCAATTCAAACCGAATGTGAGCACATAGTGTCCTTGACGGTATTTTTCTGTTTTGCAAAAGTTGCAGCGTTTGGTTTTATTTCATTTTATTTTATTTGAATAGGGGGAGCTCTGTCGATAATTGACCATTTGATATCATAGTTTATGTTGTTGTCTTCGAGTTTCCATATGAATTTTGAGAGTTCTGTGCTATTTCTGTGCTTGGGTGTTTTGAATGTGTACTTGTGATACATGTATATTTGTTTGAAGGTTGAGTCTGTGAGTCCAATGTAGTGTTTCTGATCGTTGCTTGTGGTGACAGTGGCTTTGTATATTACTGAAGGGTGAGGCAACTTCCCGAAAGTGGACAATCGTCTTTTTTGCGGCAGTTGCACAACTTCTCTTGCTCCCTGTCTTTATGTAGTATTTAGTTGTTGTGGGCTTTGATTATACTTTCCATGTTTCTGGAGCAACTGTAGCTTACTTCTACGTTGTTTTTGTTGAAGAGCTTGTGTAGGCGGTGGCCTTCTGGAAAGTGGGTCTTAATCAAGTTCAGGAATGTTCTGCCGATGTTGGTTTTCACTGCCTTGTTGAACAGGGGATTGTACCAAATGATTCGTCTGCTTCGTTTTCTTTTGTTTTCGTTGCTTGGTGATGGGGGCTCGTACTTCATTTTGTATGTGTGTCCTCTTCATTTTGTATGATTGTCCACTTTCAGAAGCTGCCTCACGTCTTGATGCTGACACAATAACTTTATCAGTAGTCAAGCTGACATTGATACAACATGTCAACAGGATTCGTGCTGCCCCTGAATGTTCGAAAATAGGAAATATACAGAATGCCCCTATAAGTGTTTTTGACCAGGGGAGGAGTGCAGGGCAACGGGGGAATTTGATTGTTAATTGTATATCATAGGACAGGGGAATTTGATCACAACAAAACAGCCAGCAAAGGGGATTTTGACAATGCGAAGTCTTAAATTATCTACATTTGCCTATATTTTCCCATATGCATCTTTGGGTATTTGGCATACTTTTGAACCTGGTGGTGGGGAATTTGACATGGAAAAATATTTAGAATTCCCCTGTTTATAATATGTCTCACATGGATCCCCTGGTGAAATAAACTCAAAAAAATTAGTGCAATTAGTCTCTGCCTACCGCATGTCATTCACACCCCTCTGTTGTAATGTTGTCACCCTTTGTGTGTATGTAGATACAGTTCCCAACCCTCCGTGGTAATGTTCTCGCCCTTTGTGTACGAGTGTTCACCAATATTTATTTCATTCAGTAGTAACTTTAGTTTCTTTTGCATTCCTGCTTGATAAAGGTACGCAAGTCACACTGAAACATTGCTATTTTATTGCTACTCAGGATTGGAGGCAAGACGGACTTTGAACAACCCAGTTCTATAAGTCATTAGAGAGTGTGTGTGTGTGTGTGTGTGTGTGTGTGTGTGTGTGTGTGTGTATATATATATATATATATATATATATATATATGTATATATATATATATATATATATATATATATATACATATATATATATATATATATATATATATATAATATACCCATTATTTATCTATTTATTTATTAGCTCCGCTGTCAGTGACGTGGAGCTTATCAAATAAGTTGATTTTCCATCGTTGTTGCCGTCCGTCCTCCGTCAACAATTGCCTTCTCCTCTTAAGCCACAAGTCCAATTGCTTTGAAATTTTATATGCAGTTCACTTGGGGTGACCTCACTTAAACCGGTAACTCTCGGTAGGGCCCTACCGAGAAAAATCGATAAAAATGGGCGGAGCAAAACATAACTAATATGGTATCTTTGTGAACAAAAAGTAGCAAATTAAAACAGCTGGTTGAACACCTCCAAAAATAGAACGTGCACGCCACATAATGTAAACATTGACTGCACGGCGACTTTACGTATACTATTTTCACCCAATTTTACGGTTTACTTTCCATACGATACATCAACTCATTTCCCCCATTTGTTTGTCTTGAACCCCAAGGTCTGTCTTGAACATAGACTTTTTCGAAGTCTTACTGGAGCAGAGGTTCGGCGCGGCGTCGCCTCGGATTTGTACAAACCGTGATGACGTTGCCAGGCGATCGATCGACACTCCTTAGATCTCATGCGTCATGGTATACGTTTCTCGTCCGAAAACGAAGCGTTTGTCATTATATTCTGCGCGTTTTTGAATGATTCAACGAATGCGTATCAAGACAGTGGCAATAGCTATCCGCATCTTTGTATACGGGTAAACGATGCAGAAATCCAACGAGTAGTTTTTCTGCCACGGGATCTATTATCGGAGTTTTCCTCGGCTCGTCATAGTGTACATCACTCTTGCAGGGAGTCTGATTGCAGAGTCGTATTTGCCTTGATAATGAAGCACCGTTTTGTCTTGCTGCGAAAACGAGCCCTGCCACTCCTTGACGCGTTCTGCTGGGAGTGGGGGCTGCGATGTGAAGAACTGAAATATCGCACAGGATAGTATTACACATGCACTATGCCGATGCGCACGGAATTTCGAACGGCGCGAATTTGAACGCCAATTTTCGATCTTTACAGAAATAATTTCCATAGACTTGGTCCAAAGTCCATTTAGCATCTATCCATCGGAAGATGTCTCGGTATTCCTCAAGTTTACCTACTTTTAACGGTGTTTTCCAACTGTTACCGGCGATCGCCTTGAAGTCAGCGCCATCTTGAATTTTAGCTGCATGACCCATGACGTCATGCAAGTCTCGCACGTTCCCGTTCTAGTAAACAGACAACACGTGCGCTCGACCATCGTCTTTCACACTTCGCATTGTCGGCAACGTTGTGCGTATTTTCGCAAAAAAAACCCGGAAATGTAAATATTGTAATAAAAGGAAATAAAAGAAAATAAATTTGGAATGAGTTGTGTTTTTGCACTTTTTTATATTCATTTTTTTTTTAATTTGGAAGGGGGAGGGGGCTTGACATGCATATTATGAAAGAGTCTTTTGTTTTATAAATAAACATAATTGTATAAAATAGTTGTATAAAAATAATTGTATAATGCAGGCGCACATAACGACATCTTAAGTCGTTAATCCTCCTAAAATATTTGGTTTCTCAAACATTACCGTACCAAGACCCACTGCAATTTGCTTACCGCCAACACAGGAGTACGGAAGACGCAGTTCTCTGTCTTCTACATACCCTCACACAACACCTTGATACTTCCAATGCATCTGTTCGAATTTTATTTGTGGACTTCTCAAATGCATTTAATACTATTTCACCAAACTTATTAATCAGAAATTGAAAAATATGTCAGTATACAGGCAGTTAATTTATTGGTGGGTTGCAGATTTTTGGTTGGGAGGCCACAGTTTGTCAAGGTAAATTCAATACGATCGCATGTGCGATTGACAAATACCGGCTCGCCTCAAGGCTCGGTTATATCACCGTCATTATTTACCATATTTACATCTGATTGTACCCCCATACATGCGGACAGTAATGATGACGAAAGTCTTTAATTGGCCTCATTACAGCAGATCAGGACACAATCTATAAGCAAGAAGTGGACAGATTGGTTACATGGTGTGATGATAATAAATTAAGCTTGTTTTTGAATGTAAAGAAACAAAAGAAATGATGATTGATTTCAGGAAAAACAAAATCAGTCCACCTCCGTTAAAAATCAAAGGTGAGGAGGTTGGAAGGGTAAATAGTTATAGATATCTTGGGATCCTTCTTACAAACATGGTTTCTTGGGATGACCATGTGAATATGTTAAACCGTAAATGTCAGCAAAGATTGTATTTTCTGCGTAAGTTGCATAGATTTGGTGTATCCGGGAACATTTTGCATATGTTTTACGGATCAACGGTTGAGTCAATCATCTGTTATTATATTTCTTGCTGGGGCGGTAGTATTTCCTCGTCTAATAAAGTTCAGATAAATCGTATCATCAAAGCTGCTAGGAATATTCTAGGTGTACAATTGTATAGTTTTGATGACTTGTATATGAAATCAATGAAAAACAAATCTACAACTACATTGTCTGACAAAACGCATCAACTGAATAGTAATTTCACAAAAATGAGGTCTGGTACCAGATACTATTCAGTAAAGGTGCCGCACAAACAGGTTTAGAAATACTTTTGTACCCTCAGCAGTGAGAATTCTAAACCAATTTTCTAACAGGTGAAAAAAACAAAAAACAAACTCATTAATGGCTACTGTTAGAATTATTTAAATTGTATTGTTGTTGATCGACAAGTGCTTTGTCTGTTATTTGGAACTGTGCTTTTTAATCTGTGTGATCTCTTTGTATTTTATATATTGTGGAATATTTCTTTTTAGACTGTGTACACCACAACGCATTTCAATTTTTATATTGGATTAATAAAGGATATAATAATAATAAGTGGTCCTTCATTTGAAATTTAGTAAGAAGTTAGGGTGTTGGTTCAGTTCAAGTTCAGAAACATTATGGAGGTCAAATGTATGAACTGTGGAGAAGTCTTTGAGGAGAGAGCAAAAGGTTACAGACAAGTCTCCATTGGAAGGCATTCATAAAACAGAAAATGTGAAAGATGTAAAGGAAAATAAGGGCAACTCCACACATCAGCTCTACCAAGTTTGTTTAATATTACGATATGGTAAATAAAAGGATCATTGCATTTATTTTGTGTTACATGTGATGGAGACATCATGATCTATAATGTAAATTTCTCTGGGGAATTAACATAATTTGCATGATGGATAATAGTTGGAGAAGTTTAGTGTCATTCAACAATTTATTTTATTTATAAACTTATTACATATTTTATTCACAATTTTTGAAGTTAAAAGTAATTTGCTTTCTATTCATTCACTTTTTACCACGCGAAAATTCGCATAACGTAGCCGACAATGCTGAGACAGCAATACTAGTTCAGCGCACGTGTTGTTTGTTGATATCTGAATGCAAATGAAGTAGGAACGGGAACTTGCGAGACTTGCATGACGTCATGGGTCAAGCAGCTTTAAATTCAAGATGGCGGTTATGCAAGGCGATCGTCGGTCTTGCTGCGAAAAATCCATTTGGAGGAGAGAAAAATGACAAATACCGAGTAATTATTGAGCGGGTAGGTTATATGAACACCGGACACGGTCCCTTTTTGAAAAGTTATGTCAAATTTGTGCCTTTGAAAATTTCTGGCCAAGGCCGTATCCTGTGCGATATTTGCGTATTACACATCGTAGCCCTACCACTCCAATGACCAACCTACCCGAGTGGTAGAGGCTACGGATTCGCAGCAACGTTTTGTCCAAACGCCGTCCTAGAAATGCCCGCATTTCAGGAAAGAACGGGAAAAATCAAACAGTTCTAAAAGAACAGCAAATTCGCCTACTAGATGTCCAAATTTATCGAGTGTGGTTATTTCAATGGACGACGTTGGACATAATTACCACAATGCTCAACGGCCGAGTCGTCTACCAAATTTTGTAGGGCTTTTGTCTTACAAACAATCCTTTCCTTATTCGACCTTAGTTTAGCGAGGCAGGGCTGTGTCTCCATTATAAAACGTAGTTTTCCACAGTTCTTGGATGGTAGTTGTAGTTTCCTTTTCAAAATTTCGTTGTCTTATGAACTCGGCGCTGTCGCGGATGGGAGGGTACCGACGACTATTCCCCCGGCTTCGATTACACGTTTTATGGTGACCGAATGAAATGTGGTGTCGATTTGTTGTCTTATGATTATTTCAAAAGCTTCTGAAAAATACTTATTTTAGAAATCAAATCTGTTAATATTTAATCACCTAAAATAAAATCAGAATAAAGTGATCGCATGATCTCTCGGAGTATTCATTTCAATGTCCATCCCTCCTTATAAAATGGCGAGTTCTAGTATTTCGCTACTTTGAACGATCCCGCCAAAATCGAGTGCACTTGCACTTCTACACTCTCCACTCAGTCGCGATACTAGTTCATTACAAACGCGTGGTAGTCAGAGTCAGACTGCTAATCACACTATGTCAGCTGGCTTTATGAAGATAGCGGTCACTGATGAGCACTAGAGGTAGCCTCGGGAATTTTCTTTGCCAGGAATGAATTGGAGCTAGCTGTGATGGGGATCGAGCGCGGACATTTGAGTGCAACTTATGGGACTGATTGGTACGGTGACCTCAGCTGCCGCCGGCGACGTTTGTCAACTCGACGTCTGATCAGCATAAGTGACCCAGCAGTGACGACCGAATATGCCGAAGGCGATAGCAGGCGTCAAAAAATCCCGGTTTTGTCAGCATATTGGATTCTGGAGGCTACTTGTTTTGTGTCACATAGGCATGCACGGCTTTAGATCGGGAAAGAAAATGTATATCACTTTTGGAAACAGCTAAGCGTAAGCGATAGTTACGCATATCGCATTGCGATGATTGCGCTTACAACAGTACGTTGACTCGAGGGTAAAACTTGAAATTTGAAAAGAAGACAGAAGATATACAGACAGTGTAGACAAAGTGAGAGATCATGCCAGAATTTGTGCTGGTACTTGTCCGTGGTCTCAACCCGAACATACCAGACGTACTTTATGTCGGGCATAAATGACAGTATAGGCCTTCCTGTCTGTAAAATGTACGGCTCAGGTAGGCCAACATAAATGAAAACGGTCCTTTTCAGGACCAACAAATTTTCCAAAAAGAGAACTACCTAATCAAATGTGTTTGCATGTATTTATTATACACAGTGTGTGTGCGTTTGTATCTTTCGGTACGCTCCGAGTATTTGGTGTTTTTCCCCGCGTTGAACAATCAACGCTACGTACGTAAAAAGTAAACAACGTATCGCTCATGACTCATTTGCAATTTGCATATCATGTCAATCATGCAGATTCAAACTGAACATCGAACGTTATACCGGCGATATTACCGGCAAATATTTTATCCTTTTCCTGGTTCCAGACGTCATTTAAATTTAATTTCGTCAGAAACGAAGTATATTGTGCTCCAAATACTTATACACATATCCCTCAATTTCCAAGAAAAGAATTAATCGGTAGATTTCTAAATTAACAGTTTTTATTGACGACGTCCAGAGCGTACAGAGTACGTTTGAATATCCCACCATTATGACAACTCTCGTAGGTTCTCGCGCTTTTATACGGGAGTTGGGGCTTTAAGTTTGTTCAAATCGTGGTGAAATTTGCATATTTGTATTTTTGGGCATATTTTGGTGTTTTTGGTAAAAAATTTTCTCTGAAAGCGCTTGTCCGATTGCACTGAAATTTGATATGCAGTTTACTTAGGTGACTTCAGTCAGATTTGTTTAAATCGTGGTGAAATTTGCATATTTGTATTTTTAATGCAATTTTTGTCATTTTTGGTAAAAAATCCTTAAAAATCTTCTTCAAAACTACCAGTCAGACAGCTTTGATATTTGGTACATATGTCCCTAGGGATGATCTGTTTCAGATTTCAAATTGTGCAGAAATATGCAAATTTGCATTTTAAGGCAATTTTTGCCATTTTTTGTCAAAAAATGTCTTTCTCAAAAAGTACTGGTCTGATAGCTTTGAAATTTGGTATACAGGTTTCTATAGATGAGCTAAGTAATATATATTGAATTTCTGATAAAATCTGTAATTTTGTATTTTTGGGGGACAATTTTGCCATTTTTGCACACTGTTAATACAATGGCTATTCCTCATAATAAACCGAGAGCTTTTCTAGCACCTTGAATCATGTTATTTACATGGTCATAAAAATATAATCTTTGGTCAATAATAACACCGAGATCTCTCATGCTACTGACTCTACTCAATGCATGAGTGTCGAGTTTGTAAGGGAAAATATGAACATTTCTTTTCAATGAAACAGTAAGAACTTTACATTTAGTAGGATTAAGATTCAATAACAATATAGGGATAACTATAGGAGAGAATTTTTTTTGACAAAATGTAATGTGACCTCGTGACCTTTGACCTCAAATATACATATTTGTCCATAACTCAGTAACCACAAGTGCTACACCCTTCATATCTGGTATGATTGGATACCTTATGATGCCACATATTGTAGCTCATTAATTATGCACATATCTCATTCTGAGCAAGCCAATAGAGCTGGATGTCTGATTTTTGGTATATAGGGATAACTATAGGAGAGAAATTTTTTGACCAAATGTCATGTGACCTTGATGACCTTTACCTAAAATCATGCTTTACCCCATTAATTTTGCACACATCTAATTCTGGGCAAGCAAATAGAGCTAGAGGTCTGATTTTTTGGCATATAGGGATTAATTAGCAATATAATTTTTTTTTCAAAATGTCATGTGACCTCAATGACCTTTGACCTTGATTATACATATATATGCATATCTCAGTAACCACAAGTTCTATACCCTCGAATTTTGATGTCACATCTTGTACCTCATTTATTATGCGCATATGTATTTCTTGGCTGGCCAATACTGCTGGAGGTCTGATCTTTTTTCCCGATTTAGAACCATAACTTAGACATGCCTCATGTGTTTCAAATTGGGAACAACGACATAGACCTATGTGGCCATAGATCTTAACATATACACTCCAGTGATACTTCTTAATGACCACATTTCCCTGCTCCATCAAGACTAATACTCCTATTACAAGTGGGGACTATGTCATTGTCAATGACTTGTTGAGTTAATGGTTGTATCACAGTATGAGTATTCGATATTTCTAATTCTGTATTTTTTCCATTTTATATTCTGAATAAATACATTAAACATATTTCACTGTCTCCAGTACATTACATTTAAGATATTCACTTCATGCACTTTATCCCTTTCACACATGTTCAAATATCTGACCAGAGAACAAACACTAAATAGTCCAGGATGGGAGCTACAGTGTCATTGACCGCTATTTTTTTCATTGCGGATCAATTTTTGCAACATTTCCATGTAAGACACACAAGAACTGATGAGAAATTTGGATCCAGGATAATTCCAGATGTCGTAATCACCCCCCCCCCCCCCCCACAGTGGAAGGCATTTCGCTACCTGTAAGGGCCATCGTCTCAGATTGTCGCAGAAGTTCAAAAAGGGAAATTTATTTGTTTAGGGGGAGGGGGTTTGACCTCCATTCAATTAGTGAACTTCACTTTCGCACTTTAATTTTGTGATCACAAGTTTTTGTGTGTTTATTCTAAATTAAAGAAAAACTGCACACTTGTGCCAACAAATTTGTAACTGTTTCAATCTCGTTTGTGCCCCAAACACAATTTACTGATAGTAACATTGTATCCTAAACATTTCATTCATCAAATTATACAAAGACAAAAAGTATCATTTTTTTAAAAATGTGCTATTTACAAGCGTCTGCTCTAACCACTAGATGTCTTTATTCTCACT